>NW_016157429.1:88621-134792 GCF_001687245.7 Rhagoletis zephyria | reverse complement strand
TTCGCAGTACCGGTACAAAATAAATTTATGGTGCGGTATTTTTAATTGTCAGATATTGGGACCTGTGGAACTGCCGCCAACGCTCAACTCTTACAGTTATTTAGAGTTCCTTCAGAAACGGCTTCCAACTCTTTTGTAAGATGTACCCTTAAACCTGCGGCGAAGACTATGGCTGCAAAATGACGGGTGCCCTGCTCACTACGGGCGTGAAGTAAGAGCTCATTTAGACGAAACTTATCCTCGCCGATGGATTGGACGACACGGGCCAATCACGTGGACCGCTCGATCGCCAGACCTGAATCCATTAGATTTTTTCTACTGGGGCTGTCTTAAGGACAAAATTTATTCAGAAACAATTCAAAACGAAGAGCATTTGCGGGAGCAAATAAATGGAGCTGCTGCTGAGATAGCCCAATTGAGTTTAAGATCTCTAAAAGCGTCTTTTCCTAAAAGGTGCCGAGCTTGTATTAGAGTAGAAGGTCGCCAATTTGAGCATATTTTATCAATAAATGAATAAATTTTTCTTCAAACAACTCATGTATATCTTATTTCACGTGAACCCATCCTTCACACAAAATATTGATAGATATAGCCATTGTTATAGACTCTAGTCCGAATTCCGGTAAGTAAAATGAAATAATGTCAGAAGCAAATATTTATGTACCTTTGTACTATTTAGCATGTCATTTGACGGTAACAAACGCAAATTCAATTTAAATCTATTAAATACATTCTAGCGTGTCTCAGTCCTTTACCCACAAAAGCGGCAATAACTTTTTTTTTCTATTCAAAACAGTAAGTGTGGCACCTTTCTGAAATCTTTATTAAATGAGCAATTTTTTTTTATGTAATGTAAATTTATAGCTCAGTACATTTTTTTTCACCCGAGATAGTCAAAGTTGGGGAAGAAAATATCAAAAAGTTAAAAATCCAGAAATAGTCCTAATTTTATGATGGTTCCTTAATATATTTTAACTACATTGCATTTGAGTATGGAGAGGCAACTATCTGGAAGTATTTTACATAAAAAATTTACTAAGTATTGCCCGGTTTCTAGTTGCAGTTAAAGAAAACACATGAAAAGCCACGATTTTTTTAAATTCGAAAAAATTTAAATATTTCAAAAACGGTGACACTTTTACCTGAAAATTTTTTGTTTATCAGTGAGCTCACCCCCCCACCTACCTTCCCCTAAAGTTTGGCACGTTACTTCTGGGACACCCTGTATGTGGATGCCGTTTTAAATAGTCCAAAATTTTATATTTTCTATAGTTTTTTTTGTTCTAAAATCGATTTTCATTAAAGATGGTAGAAAACATTACGTTTTCTAAATTTACTAAAAATCGCTACTTAAGCGTGAAATTAAAGCATTTTATTTTTAGTGAACGAAGCAGTGAACATATGAAGAGATATAAGCGCAATTGTTTTAATTAGTTAAAAAGGATGCTTTAAGCAAGATCCTAATATACATATATATAAAGTAAATAACTCTTTCTCTAGTAATCTCTTTCATATCACATATTTTCATTTATTAATTTAAAAAGAAAGAAGATTTCAATGTAGTTTAAAATACACTGTTAAAAAAACTAAATTTGATTTATTTAAGGAAATTTGTATGAATTTTACTGAAAAGACTTTAAATACACTCTAAAAAAATGTTGTTTATTTGCGAATATAAAGAGAGGTAGCCAGTTTCCTCTTTTAATGAGTGCAAATTTGCACACTAAACATTGCCTGTTTACTTCTACATACCAAATTTGTCGTGAATAGCAAAATTCCACATAAATTGTTTAAAATTTAGTAAATGTGAGCCCCTAATGTTTATGTTATTAGTATAGTATGTATTTGTAGTTTGAAAATGTTTGCAGTTCTAAACATTTTATATGTGTATTTATGTGTATATTTTAAAGATCTAAAGTTCTAAATCAAATCCTGAACATCTTATACGTACATTTATACAGATTCTTGTTGAAAAATAGATACTTTTCAGTAGTAGTTTTACATGCTCTTCTTAGAGTGTACTTACTATTTATTATACTTACTTTGCAAAATACTTATGCACAAAAAATGTACTTTATAAATTGAAATTACAAATGTTTGATTTTATGAAAAATAAAAATATATATATATGTATTCCAAGCCCTTAGAATGGGTTAAATTATGTCTTTTTCGTGAAAATTTTTGGTTTCTTACAAATTATGAGATGTATACGCAACAAAAGAAAATTGGATACATTTTTGGCTTGGTCAGTGATACAATTTCTTGAGACGGCGCGGCCGTCACAATAGCCGAAGGTTTGTTACATAGTTAAACATATGTACAGGGTGAGTATTTCATTTTGACAAATTTAAAGTATTAATTCAGGTAAGTATTAATTCTGGTGAGTAGTATAAAAGTGCAAAATATATCTCTTAATATTTAAAGGTCGATTAAATTCGGACCCATGTCCTCGACTTGCCGGCGGGCCTGCGGCGACGAGACCTGAACCAGGTCCTGAAGTTGCTCCAGAGTTTCCCAAGCCTGGTTAAACAGATGACAACTGCTTGGGGAATCACAGGCGCCCGTTACATGAGAGGTAGCTAAGCAATTTATGCAGTAGCGGTGCACTCTAGCGGATTCATAGCGTTCGTCCGGCGTCATGGCCAGAAAGGCGCGGCAATAGCGCAGCGAAAGGGGGCGGCAGCACAGTCGGCATTTGCCGAATTCTTGAGGCCTGTAAATACACGTTCGAAGGACATTGTTAGTGGCATGCGGGTGATTGGTGAACTGAGACGAGAAAAAATGTGAGAAAGATAGTAGAGTGAGGGTAAGGGCATGAGCTACGCGGGTGGTAATAAGCAAAGCTTCGTTATGTTGCATGTGACGGTTCCGCTTTGGGTGCGAATGTCTACCACGCGAACATTTTGATCGGGAGCGGGATAGAGTTTCGTAATTCGGCCGAACCGCCATTCGTTGANCACGCGAACATTTTGATCGGGAGCGGGATAGAGTTTCGTAATTCGGCCGAGCCGCCATTCGTTGAGGGGAAGGAGATCGTCTTTGATGACAACTAAGTCCCCTTCGTTTAGATTGGCTTCCTGGCCTTTCCATTTGTAGCGCTTATGGAGTTCTTGCAGATACTCAGTTTTCCAGGGCTTGCTGAACTGGTGATGGAGTACCCTTAGTTTCTGCCACTTATTTATTAGGGAGAGATTTTCGGAGTTTGGCTCAGGAATGGAGAGCAGCGGAGAAAGTGACCTGGTGTCAAAGCTTGTAGGTCATCAGGATCTTGTGACATCGGGGATAGCGGTCGCGAATTCAGAACCACTTCAATACGGACAAGGAGAGTGTTGAACTCCCCATACGTGAATTTATGGGTGCCCGCAACTTTGGTGAAATGAATCTTGAAACTTTTCACTGCTGCTTCCCAGAGTCCTCTCATGTGTGGGGCGTACGGAGGAATGAATTGCAATGAGAGGCCGTAGAGGGCATATTTGTTGGCAATATCCGCTGAGACTTCCTCAAGAAAGGTGGACAATTCGCTCTTGAGACTTCGTTGTGCTCCTACAAAGGTTTTTCCATTGTCGGACATCACTTTGTGGGGTATTCCTCGGCGTCCGATGAATCGTGTGAATGCTGCCTTAAAAGCTTCTGTTGTTAAATCAGAGCAAAGTTCGAGATGTATAGCTTTTGTGGAGAAACATACGAAAACGCAGACGTATGCTTTGGACTGAGATGCTCGACGAAGAGTAGAGGTTTTTACCAGGAACGGACCAGCAAAATCAACACCAGTGGTTTGGAATGGGAGCGAGTATGTAGAGCGTGCTGGGGGTAACGCGGCCATCATTTGCGACTTCATATTTTGCTTGTAGATGGTACATGTCCTGCAGTGAAAGATGCATGTCTTGATCTTCTGCTTGAGGCGAGGGATGTAGTGTTCCTCCTGGACCATGCGGATCATCAGCTGCTTTTCGGCGTGTAGTAGTGTTGAGTGGAGGACAGCGAGAAGGAGAGAACATAGCTTTGAGTTATCTGGTATAATAATGGGGTGCCGCTCATTATAACTGAGGGCGGCGTAAGTGAGGCGTCCGTTCACGCGCAGCAGGCCTGACTTATCCAAAAATGGGTTAAGGGTGAGCAATGGGTCTTTTTCGCTTCCAAGGTTGTCATCGTTTCTCCTTAATATTTGTGTTGAGCATTCCGAATGAGAAGAAATTTCGCCTGATTTTTTTCGGTGTGCGTTAGAGTGATGGTTTGTGGGACATACAACCTTTTGGCTTTGTTTACAATCTGTAACATGAATGCTACCACTCGGAGACCTCTTGAGTAGGAGAAGCGGTGTAAGAGATCGGTGCTTACGGCTGCATGGAATGCTTCTATGTGCTTTTGTTCTGGAGGAGATGGGTGATTTGGGGTGACTTTAGGCCATAGTATGGAGGGCTTTGTTAGCCATTCGGGGACTTTCCACCAGATACAGCAGTCTACGAGGTCTTGAGGTTTGGCTCCTCGTGTGCCTAGATCTGCTGGATGACGCCACGTAGCATTGTTGACGTTTTGAAGGATCTAGGATGCTACATACGTCTTCCACATCCAGANGGCGCTGCAGACATGACGCCACGTAGCATTGTTGACGTTTTGAAGGATCTAGGATGCTACATACGTCTTCCACATCCAGAGAGGTTTTTCCAACTAAGCTAGCACGCTGGAAGAGTCAGTCCACAACGTTAGTTCATGAGAGGGCAGATCTAGTTGGGATCGGATATGTTTCACTAACTTTGTGAGTTCAGAGTTCCAGCCTTGGGAGAGAAACAGTCTGTAAGGGTGCAACTTTGCTCTTTGCTGCGAGTAGATGAGAAGTTGCAGTTTCGCCATGTTGATCCATTAGATATACACAAGCGCAAAAAGCCTTTTCAGAGGCATCAGAAAATCCATGCAGTTAGATTNCTTTGCTCTTTGCTGCGAGTAGATGAGAAGTTGCAGTTTCGCCATGTTGATCCATTAGATATACACAAGCGCAAAAAGCCTTTTCAGAGGCATCAGAAAATCCATGCAGTTAGATTGGGTATCTCAATTTCTTTGATCGCCGAGAGATTTTTCTGGAAAGAGTTCCATTTGAGAAGTGAGGTGGGTTTGATAGCTTCGTCCTAGTCTGTTCCTTCCATCCAGAGCTGCTGGAGGAGAATTTTCGTTGCTATCATTATGGGCGATAGCCATCCTGCCGGGTCGGAAATTTTCGCGACAGCAGATAAGATCTGTCGTTTTGTAGCAGTGTTTGTGTCAGGGAGCGGATCTACTGAGTACGAAAACGTGTCTGTGAGAGCGTTCCATTTAATTCCAAGGGTTTTCGTTGAGCTTGCCTTTTTGAATTGGAGAAACTCTGTGTCTAACAGATCAGACTGTGGAATATTTGCAGTGATATTTTTAAAGGGAAATCCTGCTGATTTTAGGACATCGATAATTTGAGATATCGATTCCCTGGCTGAGTACAGATCGTGCCCGCCTGAGAGAATGTCGTCAACATAAGTTTCGTTGACTAAACTTGCTGAGCTTCGTGGGGATTTTTGTTGTGTGTCTTTGGCCAATTGATGGAGTATTCTTATGGCCAAAAAGGGAGCAAAGTTAACTCCAAATGTAACTGTTTTTAGTTTAAAGTCTTCTGTCGGACTTTCGGGGGATCGGCGGAATAAGATTCGCTGGAAATCTTCCTTATGGACGTGTATCTGGCGATACATTTTTTCAATGTCGCCATTGAACACATACTTATATAACCTCCATTTGAGAATTATAAGCCTTAGGTCGTTTTGGAGTACGGGACCGGTGTGCAGTACATCATTGAGTGAGAGGCCGGAGTGAGAGAGTTTTGACGCATTAAAAACTACTCGGCCTTTAGTAGTTTTACTATCAGGCCTAATCACAGCGTGATGTGGCAGGTAAAATGAGAAATATTTACCATCACGTATGATTTCTCGTGATTTTGTGGGCTTCATGTGGTCTAAAGTTAAGTATTCTTCGAGTACCTTTGAATATGTGGTTTGGAGTTCCGTTGGGGTATTACCTAGTGCGGTTAAGTCGGGAAATGTTGACTTGAATGGGAGTTTTACTACGTAGCGGCCGTCTTCTCTCCGATAGGTAGTATTCTTGTAGAGCTCCTCGCAAAATTCATCATCGTCTGTGTGAGTGGGAGCCGATGGAACCTCCTCCTGTTCCCAAAATCTTTTGAGTAGATCTCCTAGGGAATCTGCTGAGTCTTCAACTACCTGGGTGGAAAATGTTGATATTTGTTCCGCAACAGGGCCACTTAATATCCACCCAAAGATGGAATTTCAGGCTATTAAGCTTCCGCCAACGTTGATTTTGAGACCTGGAATGGGTATTTTGGGGAGTAGGTCACTACCAACTACCATGTCTATCCTGGCGGGTGCGAAGCAGTTGGGATCAGCTAGAGGCATTGAGGCGTATTCTTGGAGATCAACGTAGGTCCCCTTGAATGATGGTAAAAAGTGCGTCAATTGGGGGAGTATTATTGTATTGAGTTGCAATTTTTAGGGTGAGACCTGGAGAACATATTGTGAGTGAGCAAATTTTGTTCGCATTCTGGACTGTCCGTCCGCCCATTCCTAATATTTCAAAGTTTGTTTTGGTTGTGGCTAGACCAAGCGGCGGCTTGGGTAAGGGTACATAGCATTTCATTGTCAATGGTCACGTGAGATGTGACGTAGTTTTTAGTGGGGTTTTTATTGTTTGGCGTTTGGGATTTTGCTGGGAAATGAAGGAGAGAGTGGTGTCGCTTTTGCCAATACACGCAAGTGAAGTTACTTTTACAATCTCTCTCTGAATGAGAGTATGCCAAACAATTTTTACAATAATTGTTTTCTTTAACGAACTTATTCCGATCATGAACGGATAGTTCTTTGAATTTTACGCAACTCATCATGGAGTGACTACAATTGCATAATTTATATGAGACTAGCTTTTTTTGTTCAGTATGGAACGATTGAGTTTTGTTCCGGAAGTTGAACGATTGAGAGGCCGTGAAAGTGGGTTGAGGCGGTTTTGGTTTATTCGGCCTGTATGTGCTAAGCCGTTCTACAACTTCGTATCGAGTTGTTAGAAATTGGTCCATTTCTGACCAGAGGGGTAACTCTTTTCTTGAGTTTAGAGATTGTTCCCATAACGCTAGGGTTTCGTCTGGGAGCTGTAAGGAGCAGAGATATATGAGCACTGGGTCCCAGCTTTCAGTGGAAACTCCGTTTGCTTTCAGAGTAGAGAGGCAATTATTAATTGTCGTTTGAATTTGTTGAATCTTTTCACCGTTTTCTGTATGTGCGGGCTGAAGGTTAAAAAGAGTTTTAATTTGATTGTCAACGACAATTCTACGATTTTCGTAACGGGATTTGAGTGCGTCCCAAGTGAGAGCAAAATTGAGATCATTAAGGGCATAACTTTAATAAGGAGGGCTGCTTTCCCGCGAGTTTTTTGCCTCACGTGGTACAACTTTTGAGCCTGAGATAATTTGGGGTGATTTATGTACATTGCTGTGAACATGGCCCTGAACGATGGCCAGTCTTCGTATCCACCATAGAAGACTTCAGTATCACAAGCAGGTACTTTCAGGTAATTGTACGAACCGGGTTGGGGTTGGGGCATCATCACAAGGGATGTGTTGTTTCTGGTGGGTTCCGAGTTTTGCTGGAACTGGCTGAGCAACTCGTTGATTCTCAGCTTCGTGTTTAACGCGTTGTCGCTGGAGTTATCGTACGAGGCATCGCAGGTTTTCCGCGTCTTCTCATCTGCATTGCTCATCTGTATTGCTTCGTTAGCTGCGTCTACCAGGGCCATGTATTTGTTGAGGAGCTCCAGATATGTTCTCAGTCCTGCCTCAGTGTGGTCCGTTTCGCTAATGCTCCACCACTTCTCGCAATATTTGTCCAGTCTCGAAATTTCATAAAGGAATTTTTTATGATTATAAGCGGCCTCATCCTCTTCGGCTTGGGATTTTGATCTTGTTCTTATGCTTTGCTGGGTGTGTAGGGCTTGAAGTTTTTCCTGCTTATCTTCCGACATAATGAGTGAGTTGAGGGGTTAATATGTGTGTATAAATCGATTCTTCGAGACTTTGAGTACGTAGAGAAAATATTTGGGTGCGTGTGTTTTATTATATATATGTGAATAATTTTTGTGCGTATATTATGTAGCACACTATATTGGGCGCTATATTTTTACTCGGCACTGTCTTTGAATCGTTGCTATATTTCTGCTCCACACTGTCCTGTCTCAGCGCATCTGAGTACAGAAACCGTTTATAATATTGGTTTATATGTGTATATATATCAGGGATTGGCATTGGTTGATCGTCAACTGTTCATACTCATTCAATACCGCTGCTTTGTATGACTGAGCAGCGGCGTTGGCTTAGTAGTATCGATACCTTAACGAAAATAGAGGATGACTGAACACGAGCGCATTGCGTGCTATCTTGCAAATACAGCCACCACAAGTGAACGATGCTTATAACTGCTCATACTGATATTGACTTCGGCAAATCTGTACTCTGAATGATCGTGCACGAAACCAGCAAACGTGGCAGTTGAACGGCTCCGAAAACATGAGAGTCATCATTTGTTGCAGAAGTCGTTTGACTTGTTGCTGAAAATCATCTGACTTGTTGCTGAAAGCCATTTGACTTGTTGCTGAAAATCATCTGACTTTTTGCTGAAAATCATCTGACTTGTTGCTGAAATGACGACGAATGTGGTAAAGGGTAATTTATCGTCTCGTATGCATGTATGTATGTATTTATAGCGCGTCTACCATTCAATTGCATTGCTCACTGCTGGCTAGTTGTGAATATGCATACGTACGTAAGTATGTATGTATGTACATATCAATGCTTCATTTCAAACAAGCAAGTGTCTTTGAATGTTTTTGAACTACAGTATCATCACTTCGGCAACACGTCAAACGCGCCTTCAGCAACAAACCAAAGGCGGCGGTTTGACTTCTGCAACAAATCAAGTTAGCTAACTGCCTTCGCCAGTCTTTCACATAAGCTGTCATGCTTTCGGCAACCGTCCAAAGCAGTATCGTGCTTTTGGCAGTCGATCAAATACGGCGGTTGCTGGTTTCGTGCACGATCATTCGGAGTACAGATTTGCCGAAGTCAATATCAGTATGAGCTGTTATAAGCATCGTTCACATGTGGTGGCTGTATTTGCAAGACAGCACGCTTTGCGGTGGTGTTCGTTCATCCTCCGTTTTTAACGTGAGTAGGCTTAAAGTCACAAAAACAGCACCCTTTGCCAATCCCTGATATATATATATATATATATATATATATATATATATTGTATATACCTTGCATACTAAGGCTGACTTCTAAAACGTCAATTGCTTTGCATACGTACAAAGTTTAATGTTCCATAACGCCCAAATACTAAATATTGACAATGTATATCGACTATATCGACTATTTGAAATATGCAATGTATATGGTTGCAATGTGTCGCAACTCTGCATATACAAACAGTTTGAATATCGCAGTATAACAGTTTCCAAACATTGTATTGACACGTTTTGGAAGTCAGCCAAATTGTGTTTGCTAGTGCAGTTAGCTCCGCTTATGTATACACGTTTGTGTGTATGTACGTATGTAATCCACTAGCTGTGCGATGCTAATGCAAATAGCGAATAAGTGGATATGCAAAGGGAGAAAAATCACTGTGGAGTTGGAACAGTATAAATATACACGTATATAAATACGTATATGGTTAATATATATATATGCCCGGGTAGGGGGAGATTTAGCCGTCGCTTTGCTTATATACCCAGTAGTAAATTGGGGAAGTGTCTTATACGTACGAGTGTACTTTTTGGAAGGTTTTTGGCGGCAGTTGAATATATATATATATATATATACGTATAGTGTTATTTTCGGATTTATGTACGAGAATATATATTTATACTTAGCGGATATTATTTTTGAAGTGAAACTTCTTTAGCGGCGGTTGGTTGGTTGGGAGTAAATTGGCAAATTCAAGGGAAATTGCACACGGAAATGGTGCAACGGAAATGATGCAACGGAAATGGTGCAACGGAAATGATGCAACGGAAATGGTGCAACGGAAATTGTTGGGGATGAAACGCTTCTTCGTATGGTCTTAATTTAACAAAAGATTGCAAATAAAATGGTGCAACGGAAATAATGCAATGGAAATGGTGCAACGGAAATTATTGGGGCTGAAACAAGTGCTTCTTTAGTGTATGGTATTAATTTAACAAAAAATTGCTAATAAAAGGTTAAAGAATAAAACTTAGAAAAATACCAATACAAGAATGAAAGTAAAGGTGAGTACGTACATAGATAAAGAAAAGGATAAAGGCAAAGGTAAAAATAAAAACAAAACCCAAGATGCGTAAAGATAAAGTTAAAAATGAAGACCAAGGTAAATTTAAACACTTTACTTATATATATAAGGGCAAAGGTGAAGGGGAATATGTAGATGAAGAAAATGATAAACATAAAAGTAAAAACAAAGAGAGAGGAAGAGGATACCGATAAAAGTAAAGACGAAGATAGGGGAAGAAAAATTAAAATAAAGATAATTGAAGAGGAAAAGATATAGAGACGATTTGTTATCGATTTTGTTATCGATATTTTTATCGATTTGTTATCGATATTTTAATTATTTTGTATTTTTTTATCGATTTTGTCATCGATATTTATCGATTTTGTTATCGATATTTATCGATTCTTTATCGATATTTATAGGTTTATTTATCGATATTTATCGATTTGGTTATCGATTTTGTTATCGATATTTATCGAATTTGTTATCGATATTTATCGATTTTTTACCGATATTTATCGATTTTGTTATCGATATTTATCGATTTTGTTATCGATATTTGTCGATTCTGTTATCGATTTTCTAATCGATTTTGTTACGAATGGTATTATCGATATTTCTGTGATTATTGAAATTTTTATCGAATTTGTCATCGATTTTGTTATCGATTTGTTATGTATCTATCGGTTTTGTTATCGATATTTTGTTGGATGTTATTATCGATTTAGTTATCGATAGAGTATAAAGATAAAAATGAATATAATGGGAAAACAGAATAACATGAATGTTAATAAAACGAACAGGGGTAGAGGTAGGGATCTAGATAGAAAAAAGAAAAAATATAACCTTAAGCAAAAGCAGATGTGTGTATGTATACATTGGTTATGACTCATATGGACTTACTTGGGCATTCCTCTTTTTACAAACCGCTGCTGAGTATTTGTATGTGGATGCTGACTATTGTTGTTGTGCTGCTGCTTACCGCCGTCTTGTGGGCTACTTGCCGTTGCTGTTGTTGGGCGGCTTTTGTGTGTCTACTTGCTATTATGGGGCTGTTTGTTGCCAAGGGCTGCTGGCGCCCTCCTTGCTGTTGTTGCTGGCGGCTTCTACGGCTAATTGCCTTTGGCTTCTTGCTGTTGTTGTTGGGGCGCTTGACGGCTACTTGCCTGCGGTATGTCGCCTATATTTGTTGTTGGGCGGCCAATTACTTTTTTTGTTTTTGTTTTTTTTTTCGCACCCACTTGTTCACTTTATTTGCACTGCAATTTGTCGTTTCTTTATGTGTGCATGTATTTTGTAGCCGTCTTATGTTTGATCAGCTTGTTTTTATATATTTTGGTTTAGTATTTAAACTTGTTGTTGTTCCACCACCAACTTCAAAATTTTCTTGGTTTTTTTTCGTAGATGAAAGTATTACTTCACGTTATGTTTTTTTTTTTCAATTTAATTAAACTTTTTTATTTGCCCGAGCCGAGTTTTATATCTTGGGTTTAAATAAAAAACTTTGTCCTCAAACTTTCGTAGATGCGCACGCAGTTAAAAAAATACGACTTAACTCGTTTCCGCTACTTCGCTCGCTACCTTTTTCGTTTTAAGTGTCGTTAACGGACTTGCGTATAAGTTTGTGGTTTTTCTTTTATGTACTTTGTACATAAATTTATTTCTATTTGAAATTGGTTCTTTTTTTTAAGGGGTTTCGGCAAAATATTCATAACTCAAATGAATAAAAGAGAGTTTTAATTTGATTTATACTATTTCACTAATCACTTTATTTATTATATGTATTTATATAACTGTATAGGTATACCGGCGGGGGAATAATTTTCACTTGCTAAAATTTCGAATCACGTCTGTTTGGGATGAGGGGTAGCGAACGATTAAACTTAAACCTATTGCTTGCCCATTGCATAGATATCAGATGTTTGTTCACAATAGCCGAAGGTTTGTTACATAGTTAGACATATGTACAGGGTGAGTATTTCATTTTGACAAATTTAAAGTATTAATTCAGGTAAGTATTAATTCAGGTAAGTAGTATAAAAGTGCAAAATATTTCTCTTAATATTTAAAGGTCCATTAAATTCGGACCCATATCCTCGACAAACAGTATATAAATTGTTTACTACTACTTCTCTAATAACTAAGAACAAATACAATTTTTTATCCACTGTCAATATTTTAATCTTGTCTTCTTTGCTTTTAGGAAATCTTGACAATTTGTACTTGGAGTTTACCATAAAAGGTGTGGATGCTAAAATTTCCTTTAACATCAATTAAGAAATTGCGACCACCTCAGTGTATCTCGGCCAGACCAAAGGGCACACATAATGTTTGCGTGTGCAAAATCCACGAAAATTTACGATTTAAATTTATTGGATTTAAACTAGAGTTTACAAGGAAAAACTTAAAATTTTCTATTAAATACAGTGCATTTTTGAAAAAGTGATTTGTTCGAACTTACTAGCGTAGTTTTGGAAATTTCCCAAAATGCCCAGGAACAGGAATAGCTTTGAAGGACTTAGAATCGAATCATCGTAGCTGCAAAATCGATAAAATAGTATTTAGCCAATGGTTAACGACGGACAGGTGTGTTATCTCTGAATTCAATTTTCGTTGTGAGTATATAACATCCGATCAATTATGTATAAAATTATTTCCAGGTGTCAGATTTTAAAGCAAATTTAGGAAATCGATATTTTTATTGTGAACTGCCCACTTTCAGCAACCACCATGTCACAGGCCCAAAAAATTTACTTTTTACCGGTAGGTGGACAAGGGACCGATCTATTCAAAAAATCGTATTACTTATGGACCGATTTGCTTAATACTGGGTACGTAGGTAGCTTTTTGCCTGGAAGTGGACCAGGGACCGATCTATTCGAAAACATCGTATTTATGGTCCGATTTGTTATAATTAGGTACTTAGGTAGCTTTTTGCATAGATTAGGGAACAGGATCATTCCGGGAAGCGGACCAAGGATCGATCTATTAGAAAAAAACGTATTTATGGTCCGATTTGCTTAAATTTGGTACGTAGGTTGCTTTTTGCCCAGATTAGCATATAGGATCCTTTTTTCGGGGAAGTGGACCAGGGACCGATCTATTCGAAAACATCATATATATTTATGGTCCGATTTGCTTAAAATTTGGTACGGAGGTAGCTTTTTGCATAGATTAGTATATAGGATGCTTTTTCCGGGAAGCGAACAAGGGACCGATCTATTCGAAAAAATCTTATTTATGGTCCGATTAGCTTGAAATTTGGCACGCTGGTAGCTTAATACCTGGATTAGGATACCTGCTTTCTGATAGGTGGATGAGATACCGAGGTATTTGAAACCAATCCCATACTCACGGAGAAAAGTAAGGGTTATTAGAAAAGGGGGCGTGGCGCCTTCCAAACAAACTGAAATTTTTACCTATCTGTAAATATAAATCGTTACCTTAATTCACAGAGGCCCCAAAAAACACTTTTTTCGAAACTGCGTTTTTCACAGATTTTGGTAGGACGTATTAAAAGTAAAAATAAAAATTTTAAAGTGTAAGTACCAAAACAACGGAGCTGCATGGCACCTGTTTTTTATACTCATTTTATAATATTTTTGCTTCTCCTGCAAAATAAAAATTGTTTGGTTAGTGCCTTTGTGAATTACGATATGTACTTCTTCGGAACGTGTGTTTGTGAGTGAACGCCTACTAAATGTCAGAAACGATTTTAATAATTCGAGATATGTATTGGTAATGGTAGGGGCAATATGTACTATTACACAAAAACAGCTGCAAGGTGGCGCTGGAGTCGAGTTACTGGTAAAAATTGTCAAGTGGAGTCACTCGAAAACACCAAGAATCAAAGTTAAATTACCACAGTAAAATCAACCACCAGAACCATTGCGGTCCTTGCTTTACGGCGACTAAACAGAACAAAGACATTTTTTGATAAATGTCCACAAATGCAATTGTAAGACGTCTAAGGTATTTCGTCTGAAATAAGTCTATGTATATTGGAGTTCTGTGGATTAATTCACCAATTTTAAAATTGAAATTCATGATTTTGTCAATTTTGAGTTGCAGATTCTATTTATTATTAATCACGATGCTTGGTAAGATAAAAATATCAACATATTTGAGTTCCTGGGTAAAAACTACCCCTATAAACCTAGTGATTTTTTTCGAAATAGCCTGAAATAACTTCCAATTATACACATTTTGAGTTCTAAGACGATAATCAAAAAATGTTGACATTCAAATACGATTCGCTAATCCGATATTAAAGATATTGCGGGTAGCCNCCCAGGAACAGGAATAGCTTTGAAGGACTTAGAATCGAATCATCGTAGCTGCAAAATCGATAAAATAGTATTTAGCCAATGGTTAACGACGGACAGGTGTGTTATCTCTGAATTCAATTTTCGTTGTGAGTATATAACATCCGATCAATTATGTATAAAATTATTTCCAGGTGTCAGATTTTAAAGCAAATTTAGGAAATCGATATTTTTATTGTGAACTGCCCACTTTCAGCAACCACCATGTCACAGGCCCAAAAAATTTACTTTTTACCGGTAGGTGGACAAGGGACCGATCTATTCAAAAAATCGTATTACTTATGGACCGATTTGCTTAATACTGGGTACGTAGGTAGCTTTTTGCCTGGAAGTGGACCAGGGACCGATCTATTCGAAAACATCGTATTTATGGTCCGATTTGTTATAATTAGGTACTTAGGTAGCTTTTTGCATAGATTAGGGAACAGGATCATTCCGGGAAGCGGACCAAGGATCGATCTATTAGAAAAAAACGTATTTATGGTCCGATTTGCTTAAATTTGGTACGTAGGTTGCTTTTTGCCCAGATTAGCATATAGGATCCTTTTTTCGGGGAAGTGGACCAGGGACCGATCTATTCGAAAACATCATATATATTTATGGTCCGATTTGCTTAAAATTTGGTACGGAGGTAGCTTTTTGCATAGATTAGTATATAGGATGCTTTTTCCGGGAAGCGAACAAGGGACCGATCTATTCGAAAAAATCTTATTTATGGTCCGATTAGCTTGAAATTTGGCACGCTGGTAGCTTAATACCTGGATTAGGATACCTGCTTTCTGATAGGTGGATGAGATACCGAGGTATTTGAAACCAATCCCATACTCACGGAGAAAAGTAAGGGTTATTAGAAAAGGGGGCGTGGCGCCTTCCAAACAAACTGAAATTTTTACCTATCTGTAAATATAAATCGTTACCTTAATTCACAGAGGCCCCAAAAAACACTTTTTTCGAAACTGCGTTTTTCACAGATTTTGGTAGGACGTATTAAAAGTAAAAATAAAAATTTTAAAGTGTAAGTACCAAAACAACGGAGCTGCATGGCACCTGTTTTTTATACTCATTTTATAATATTTTTGCTTCTCCTGCAAAATAAAAATTGTTTGGTTAGTGCCTTTGTGAATTACGATATGTACTTCTTCGGAACGTGTGTTTGTGAGTGAACGCCTACTAAATGTCAGAAACGATTTTAATAATTCGAGATATGTATTGGTAATGGTAGGGGCAATATGTACTATTACACAAAAACAGCTGCAAGGTGGCGCTGGAGTCGAGTTACTGGTAAAAATTGTCAAGTGGAGTCACTCGAAAACACCAAGAATCAAAGTTAAATTACCACAGTAAAATCAACCACCAGAACCATTGCGGTCCTTGCTTTACGGCGACTAAACAGAATAAAGACATTTTTTGATAAATGTCCACAAATGCAATTGTAAGACGTCTAAGGTATTTCGTCTGAAATAAGTCTATGTATATTGGAGTTCTGTGGATTAATTCACCAATTTTAAAATTGAAATTCATGATTTTGTCAATTTTGAGTTGCAGATTCTATTTATTATTAATCACGATGCTTGGTAAGATAAAAATATCAACATATTTGAGTTCCTGGGTAAAAACTACCCCTATAAACCTAGTGATTTTTTTCGAAATAGCCTGAAATAACTTCCAATTATACACATTTTGAGTTCTAAGACGATAATCAAAAAATGTTGACATTCAAATACGATTCGCTAATCCGATATTAAAGATATTGCGGGTAGCCTTTGGAAAAATGTCTTTGGACATGTAGAGCAACTCATTTCTCTACTAATATCATGAAAAGGAGAAAACATTTTTTTTTTAGCCGGTCTGTTATATGTGTGTATGTTATGGTGGCCAGATGCGCTGATTTAATCAGTACATGTCCTGATTTGTTCCTATTGTACTGATTTTTAAGAGCCCGAAATCAGTACGCAAAATCTACTGATTTTTTGAGTTTGTACTGATTTTGTACTTATTTTTACATTTAATAAATACTTTTGTAAATTGGTGTGATTGACATTTGCTTGAGGTTTACATGTTCAAAACAATGGTTTTTGACAACTCATACGTGTGAGCAGATTGAAACCATTATTAAAAAGGTGTCAGCTTGCAATTGTTTCTTTCCTAGGACTTCGCAAAATAACAAACTGTTTGGATTCAACCCCACCCAACTTCACGATTTGCAGGTTTTACAGGATTTACAGGAAAAGCTGGTTTCGCCATTAATAAATCTTATGAAAGGTGGTGGTGAGTTAATCATATATTAAGTACACTTAGATGATGACAATAAGAGATAATGTATTATAATTAAACATCCACTGAGAAATCGGCTGTCAGTATGTCAAACTTAAGACGACTACTGCTACGGTGCAATGTAAGTTCTAAAAATTTGGAAAAGGTGCAAACTACCCTGCAAAAAATGGGACTAATCCGGGATGACTCCGGGATCAATCGCAAAGGAGCATGCGACTAATACCACTTTTGATCTCTTTATATGGAATGAACTGATCGCTTTTGTTCGAGCATGTCCTATGAAGAGACTAATTGTTCACCTTTATACCCGAACGGGTATAAAAAGCGACTAGTCACTTTTAAAAAATAAAAATAAAAATTTGCGCCAGCCGCGATTCGAACTGGGGTGCTCAGTTTTGTTAGGCGAATACTCTCTCTGTGTGCCAACGCCGCACATGAAATTTCATTGACTAAGTGCGCACATATCATTAAATCGTTAATAGTACCCGTTAGGGATGAGTCGGGGACTAATTGATCTCCAATTATACCCGTAAGGGATGAGTCAAGACTAATTGATCTCCAATAGTACCCGTATGAGACTAGTTGCGACTAATTAATGCCCAATTGTACCCGATTGAGAGGAATCCCGGAATACTCTCTTTAGAGATTAGTCGCACAATTTTTTGCAGGGTACCGACTCTTGGATATGATATATGTAGCTTTGAATGTGAATGTTGTATTTTATAAGCACACCAACTAAATATGTTTTAAATTTGTAGCTTAAAATATGCAAACAGATTCTAACTCGAGCTCGTCTTCTACTGAAACTCAATGGGCTACAATTTTTTTTTTAAATTTCTCAAATTTTATAAATTTTCTAGAAAGCTTGAGACTTCAACTCACTTGTCTTTTGTTATAGAATTAACTATATTTTTATAAAAAAATTAAATTAAGTACTGAAAGAAAAATATTTCAAAACCTGTCAATACATTTTACTACTATTTTCGTGAGCTCAGCTGTACATACATACGTAATACCCTTGATTTGTTTTAAAGTAATGAATTTTTATATTGATAATACTATATGTATTTAAAAGTCTATTCGTTATTTTTTGTTAAATTAATGGGGTGTTATTTGGTTGTTATATTGTTAATAATAAAAAATACGCTTACAAATGAGCTGATTTTTATGGCTTTGTACTAATTTTTGATCCCAACTGTACTGATTGTGTCACTATAATATCTGGCCACCCTAGTGTATGTGCTGCTTTTTAGAAAAATCGGTAATAACTCGAACTTAAAAAAATATAACGAAATTCCGTTGATGGCATTGAAAAGGGCGGAAAAAATAGAATAGGATGGTACATAGTACTGAGAATATTCGAAAATTTATATATATATATATTTCATGATCCAATGATCGGATCTAAGCCAGATTTGTATGGGGCCACACCCTCTGAGGCACTACCTTTCCGATGCAAAAATAAATCGAAATCGGTCGACCTGATCCAAAGTTATGCGGTAACATACATAAAACGAAACAAAAAAATATTCCGACGAACTGATAACCTCCTCCTTTTTTGGAAGTCGGTTAATAATTTGTAATGAATTTACCAGTCTCTGTTTTTGAGATTTATTTAATGATGCTTTCCATTTCCAGACAACCGGTCAGGTACGAACATGATTTTTAATTTCGACCAAACTCAAATACATTGTTTGTTGGTCCAAATAATGAGACACGTATTTTTTCTTTTGGCTCGGAAAAATTTTTCGGCCGAATTAAACGCGATTTTGTTTCTCAGGCAAAAATCGATTATTCGAATTGACAGTGAGAATGTTTTTTTAAAATGCCCATAACTTTGTCAACATTTAATAGATTCCAACAATGTTTTTACTCAAATGTCAGTTATTCTTGTCACTTCAAGATAGAATGATATAATTATTGATTTTCATAATTTAAAATTTTTTATTTAACAATAAACAAAAAGTGCATATTTTTTTTTAATTTAATTTCTCAAAAAGTGTATTTTTTTTCTCTCCAACTTTTTTACCGGGAAAGAGACACTTTGAACTACAATCAACCTAAATCTCTAATAGCGATTTTTTTTTTTTCTGAGTTACGATTTTTTATATAAAATATACGTTTTTGTGGTACATACTACAATATTCTTATATTTTTTAACTAAATGGAGCATATGTATGTAATATATCAGCAAAAAATACAGCCGTGATCATTTTTTGTGTATCATATAGATATTAGAACACACTTTCCACCATACAGTTTCGATTATAAAAAGCGGGAAAATGTGATTTTGTATTTCGGAACTGTATGGTGGAAAGTGTGTTCTAATATCTATTTGATACACAAAAAATGATCACGGCTGTACTTTTTGCTGATATATTACATACATATATTCCATTTAATTAAACAATATAAGAATGTTGTAGTATGTATCACAAAAACGTATATTTTCTATAAAATATCATAACTCAGAAAAAAAAATCTTCGCTATTAGAGATTTGGGTTGATTGTAGTTCAAAGTGTCTCTTTCCCGGTAAAAAAGTTTGAGAGAAAATAAAATACATTTTTTGAGAAATTTAATTAAAAAAAAAAATATGCACTTTTTGTTTATTGTTAAATAAAAAATTTTAAATAATGAAAATCAAAAATTATATCATTCTATCTTGAAGTGACAAGAATTACTGACATTTGAGTAAAAACATTGTTGTAATCTATTAAATTTTGACAAAGTTATGGGCATTTTAAAAAAACATTCTCATTGTCCATTCAAATAATCGATTTTTGCCTGAAAAAAAAAATCGCGTTTAATTCGGCCGAAAAATTTTTCCGAGCCAAAAGAAAAAATACGTGTCTCATTATTTGGACCAACAAACAATGTATTTGAGTTTGGTCGAAATTAAAAATCATGCTCGTACCTGACCGGTTGTCTGGAAATGGAAAGCATCAATAAATTTACTAGTCTTTCTAATAATATTAGATTGACGCTTACACAAATGTTAGTGTTTGGCCGAGCTTCTCCACCGATTTGTGGCGCGCGCCTTGATGTTGTCACACAAAGGGACCTAGAGTAGGCGCGTCTATAAGATGTAGCTGTTTAGCTGAACTGCTACGAAACTGCTGGCAACTGTTGGACCCAACAATTACGTCTTAAAAACGGCTTGATGAAATGCTGCCAAATGAACAGCTGATAAATGTAAACAAATGAAATTGCAATAAATAGAGATAGTTGCGCCGATAGCATTTATAATTCAACGCTGATCTGCTGCGGTGTTGAAAAAATGGTGACAGGTAATACGATCAACGGAAATAAGGTCAATTGACTTTATTTCCCACCCTATTGACATTATTTCTCTTTCAAACATTAAATTTGCTTAGCTTCGCGGCGCACACTGGTCCCAAATCAAGAAATTATGGAATTAGGGTCAAAATTCAACGAATCGATCTGATTTTTTTTCTGTGGACTGCTTACGCAATTATAAATAACTTTTATTATTAGCAATTTTGTAAAATATGGCCTACTTCTTAAGAAAAAAAATATTATTTTTTTTTTATATGGAGAAAAACCCATTTTTAGAATTTTAAAGCGCACTAACCACGGATCCGAAATGCGGCTTATGGCACATTGTAGACGGCCATATTGTCCACAATTTCTTTATAGAAACCTATTGCATAAGTCTGCGACCCTAAAAAATACAGACTCTTAAAAAAAAATTTTAACAGCATTATTAAAATTAAAGGCATTATAGGGTTAATTACAGTAAATAACACAATAAACTATAAATTTAGACCATCTTTGGATCTGAATCTGGTGGAAATTCGTTTTACTTTGTATACGGATATTTCTCGTGGAGATTTTAAATTTTTTTTAACCGCTTAAGTTTCTTCCGTCAGACACATATGTATGCATTTTAAAATACAAGTAGTTTATATGTAAGTCGGTATATCATAAAATATACTAAGTATAATATAATCTATGGCCTTCAAATAGTTACACAGAATAAAAAAAAAATACCAATCGAGCCTTGGTTTCACAATTTCATTGAAAAGGCGAGCAAATGCTTTTGTGTTTAAATACCCTTTTTGCCTGAAGTTCTAGGGGTATGTTGAGATCTTGTAAAAGCTCTCTACCTACCCTTTGTTTATTTACCATTAATAATCGCTTTGTATATGCTAAAGGCATATTAAGGAAAATAGACAATGCGCGTTTCAGGTAGGATAACTACTAGCATTCTAACGAAAAGGAAAAAATATACCTTTCCAGATTCTTCGAAACCTTCAAAGGTATATGCGAAGATTGAACGACATTCCTACTGAATATAAAGCATCGTTTGCTCTTGACCTAACCATTACTATAGTGATTTTATTAATGGAAACTTGACGACCTTTGTTACTAATTTGGACATTTCGTCACCTTTGTTACTAATTTGGACATTTCGTCTTCATGCGAGCTAGTGGCGATATGAAAAACAGTGATTGTTTGTACCAAGCTCTACTAAGCCATATACCAATTGCGGCTGCAGTGACATCTGAAGAACTCGGTATAATCCAAAAATTTTGCCGTAACTATACCACGCACTCGTACAGAAGATGGCAAAATTCAAGCAGGAACGAAAGCAGATTCAAAAAAATAATCAAACATGGCTAGAAGCCAGTATTTCATGGCCAATAAGTGAAACAATATTAATTCCGGAAATAATGGACGTTGAAGAACAACAACTAAGTTCGCTTACTCAAGAAGCTGGATCATCTACATCAGATGTGAGTACTAATACCCGACGAACAAGGAAAACCTTTACAGATTTGGGCAATAAACAAAAGAAAATACGAACTGTCCCCTTATTAGAACATGATGAAGAAGAGTTGCTGTATGCGTTCGTCGGAAAGCTGAAGGGAAACAACAAAATCGATTTCGCTAAGATTATAGAATATTTATCCAGAGACTCCAGAAAAGTAAAAGATGTCCACGATTTTTTATTCACATCTTTAAATAAAAAAAACGTTTCCTGAGGATGACACTCTGGCTCTTGTGACGGCGTTAAACTTATCGAAATGGCAGTATTTGGCGTTAAGGACCTTTTTAAGCGACAAGGATATAGTGGCTTTTCCTTCTTATCAAAAGTTAATTGAGAAGAAGAAGGAATGCTATCCGCCACCAGAAGATATAACTATCACTGAATCAGGAGCACAGACACAAGTGACATTACAAATGAGTATTCTGCTTTTATGGTCAGTTATGTCCCACTGCGTCTTGTGTGTGGTGATGCTATCGTATGGGAAAATCCACGTCCTTCTTCAACAAACCTCTGCAGACCCGTTATGTTTCAATTTAAACAAGAAACTGAGGAGTACATTCAGCAAGTGGAAGCGGAAATTAGCGAAGAAATAGCGAACTTGACGCCCACTAAATCAGGCGGATTTGAAATTATTCACAATTTGTATTTGACAATGATCGATGGAAAAGTAGCTACGGCACTTTCGGAGACCCAGTCTGCTGCCACTTGCAATATTTGCCTTACCACGCCTAAGGATATGAACAACTTGGATCTTGTTTATAATAAGCCAGTGAATGTTGACATATACAAATATGGATTGTCTTCACTTCACATGTGGATAAGATGCATGGAGTGTATTTTACACATATCACACAATATGGACTTCAAGAAATGGGCAGCTAGAGGTGAAGATAAAGTACTCCAAAAATCAAAAAAACACTTGACCCAGAAAGAATTTTTTACTGTCACGGGATTACTGATAGATATGGTAAAGCAAGGCCTCGGTACAACTAATGACGGCAACACAGCCAGGAGGTTCTTCCGAGATTACGAGAAGTCTGCAGAGATTACGGGTGTAGACAGTCGCTTAATAAAGCGATTTGCTGTAATTTTGCAAGCTATTGCTTCCGGGAGAAATATTGAAACAGAAAAAATTAGACAATTTTGCAAAGAAACAGCGGAACTATATGTCAGCTTGTACCCTTGGTACCACATGCCTGCTAGTGTTCATAAGCTATTAGTGCATGGTGCAGATATTTGCCAACATTACTCCTTTATACCAATTGGAATGCTGTCGGAAGAAGCTGCTGAAGCACGAAATAAAGATTTTCGAGCGGTCAGGGAAAGACATTCGCGAAAGATTGGCCGAATACAAACCAACGAAGATATCCTGCACAACTTTTTGATAAGTTCAGATCCCTATATAACGCACATAAAACCAAAATTTAGTAAAGTGAAAAGTCAAGAGATGTTTCCAGAAGCAGTGGAAATGCTCAAAGACCAAGTTCCATACGACCTGCGTGAGATCGAAAACGAATCTCTACCGGATCCAGTTGCATAGCTAGTCTAAATTTATAGTTTATTGTATTCTTAGTTGTAATTAACTCGGTTAAAGACTATCTAATGCCTTTAATTTTGCTATTAAAATTTTTATTAAGTTCCTGTATCTTTTCAAGTCGTAGACTTATCTTTTTTTCTTAAAAAGTAGGCCATATTTTACAAAATTGCTTATAATAAAAGTTCACAGAAAAAAAATCAGATCGATTCTTGGAATCTCGGCCCTAATTGAATAATTTCTTGATTTGGGACTAGTGTGGCAATACTTTATATTCAGTAGGAATGTCGTTCAATCTTCGCATATACCTTTGTAGGTTTCGAAGAATCTGGAAAAGTATATTTTTTCCTTTTCGTTAGAATGCTAGTAGTTATCCTACCTGAAAGGCCTTCAAACCACCGTATTGTCTATTTTCCTTAATATGCCTTTAGAATATACTAAGCGATTATTAATGGTAAATAAACAAAGGGTAGGTAGAGAGGTTTTACAAGATCTCAACATACCCCTAGAACTTCAGGCAAAAAGGGTGTTTGCACACAAAAGCATTTGCTCGCCTTTTCAAGGAAATTGTGAAACCAAGGCTCGATTGGTAATTTTTTTTATTCTGTGTAACTATTTGAAGGCCGTAGATTATATTATACTTAGTATATTTTATGATATACCGACTTACATATAAACTACTTGTATTTTAAAATGCATACATATGTGTCTGACGGAAGAAACTTAAGCGGTTAAAAAAAATTTAAAATCTTCACGAGAAATATCCGTATACAAAGTAAAACGAAGTTCCACCGGATTCAGATCCAAAGATAGTCTAAATTTATAGTTTATCGTGTTATTTACTGTAATTAACTCTATAAGGCCTTTAATTTTATTATTGCTGTTAAAATTTTTTTTAAGTGTCTGTATTTTTTAGGGTCGCAGACATATGCAATAGGTTTCTATAGAGAAATTGTGGACAATATGGCCGTCTACAATGTGCCATAAGCCGCATTTCGTATCCGTGGTTAGTGCGCTTTAAAATTCTAAAAATGGGTTTTTCTCCATATAAAAAAAAATAATAATTTTTTTCTTAAAAAGTAGGCCATATTTTACAAAATTGCTAATAATAAAAGTTATTTATAATTGCGTAAGTAGTCCACAGAAAAAATATCAGATCGATTCGTTGAATTTTGACCCTAATTCCATAATTTCTTGATTTGGGACCAGTGTGCGGCGGCCCGCGTCAGCGCGCCACACCGCGCGCGACTGGCGCGCACACCACGTCACGCTACACCGCGGCCCCCCGGCCCCCCTTCCCCGTTTACCGCCGTGCTGTATCGCAGGTAGATTTATTTTTTTTATACGTTGAAATAAAATTTTTATATATTTTAAGCATCGAGGGATTATATTCAATAATACCCTCTATCTGCACACTTTTCACAAAGATGAGATTCTGATATAAAAATCCACCTAAGCTTTAACTGTCATCAGTGATATTAATGCTACCTTATATAACGACAGGTAATAAGTCCCTGATGGTTTCTAGAATAACAAATTAGTTTTTGTGCAAATTGTAGATAGAGGGTATTAATGAATTCAAGCCCTCGATATTTCAAATTTTTATATTTGTAAGTTATTACAAGCAGGGACGCCAACTTGGCTCAAACCGTGCCATTTGTCCCTATTTTACTTCAAATGGCACTTTTGTAAAAAAAATTGCGTGCACTTCTTTTTATCAACTAAAATTTTCTAATTTATAAACTGGTTTATCTTATTTTATCATTAGACTTTTGTTTGGAAAATGTAGCTTTATTTTATAGCTAAATGTGAATGATTAAAAGGAATGCCACCTTTTTTGGCACTTTTATTTTTCTATTTGGCACATTTTGGCACTTTTTTATCCTCAGTATGGCACCTCATAACTAAGGATAGTTGCCAGCCTTAATTGGAAGATTTCTGCTGTGTTTTGGGGCAACAACTGGTCTGCAGTAAAAAAGCATATAATTTGTGTCTCAAAAGTGTGTGAAAGCCAATCTATTAACTTATATGATCTCGGTTCCGATATTAAATAATAAATAATTGTTTATACTCGCATTTTGGCACATTGGATCGTTGAATGTGACATCTAATAAATAGTGTCGTCANCTTGTCTGCAGTAAAAAAGCATATAATTTGTGTCTCAAAAGTGTGTGAAAGCCAATCTATTAACTTATATGATCTCGGTTCCGATATTAAATAATCAATAATTGTTTATACCCGCATTTTGGCACATTGGCTCGTTGAATGTGCCATCTAATAAATAGTGTCGTCATTCTCCTTAGCTGCTTTTAAATTACTTCGTCACAAATTGCTGGCGGAGACATGAATACAGTGTAAGAAAATTCTTTTTCTATAATTGTTTCCTTATAGAAAGGTTGGTTTCTTTTCCACCTTAGACATTCCGAATTCGTTCAAAATATGCTAATTTAAAACAGAGAATTCATTCACTGTTCCTCCGGGGTTTTTGGACATGGACTGTTTCTTCAATTTAATAGTGTTCGCTTTATTTTTGTGGAAACGAAACATGTTTTGCAAGTTATGGATCATTTCTACACTCTTTCTTCAAATATTTCTCGTATTCCAGCTGTGCGCAGGTGTTTAGTTTTTCGCATCGTGTTTTTACATATTCGTAATTTAAATTTTTTTAATAAAATCAATTGGTGGTAGTTCATGATTGTGTGTGGATTTTAATATCACAACACTGAGGATTTGGCAATAACCTTTTTCATCTATTAAAAAACAACACTTACGGGGCAATGTTTGTTGTAAGGACAACATTTTTTTCTATAAAGNAAAAAACAACACTTACGGGGCAATGTTTGTTGTAAGGACAACATTTTTTTTTTTAAAGCGACATACTTTAAGCCTTGTTGACGCTATTTCCATTTGAATGAGAAAATAGCGTCAATGACTTTATTTCCAAATTTCTGTTGATTTTATTTGAAAGGTAATAATGTCAATTGACTTTATTTCGTATCAGGGTGGGAAATAAAGTCAATTGACCTTATTTCCATTGACCTTATTACCTGTCACCGAAAAAAATCGTTCAATGTTATAATGAATTAAACCAGAGATCATAACGATTATAAGAAATAAAATTAAATATTGCTATATAATTATTACTGAACAATGGAAATGTTGTTTTCGTCTCGCGGGATGATTATTTCAAGACGAATATTATTTACGTCTTCTCATAATAATTATATGGGATTTTTATTTTTTTTCCGTCTCTCGGACGTTTATTTAAAGACGAATATTATTATTATGTCTTCTTATAATAATTATATGGGCTTTTTATTTTTTTCGTCTCTCCAGACGTTTATTTCAAGACGAATATGATTTGCGTCTTCTCATAATAATTATATGGGCTTTTTATTTTTTTCGTCCCTCGGGACGTTTATTTAAAGATAAATATTATTTACGTCTTCTTATAATAATTATATGGACTTTTTATTTTTTTCGTCCCTCGGGACGTTTATTTCAAGACGAATATTATATACATCCCACATTTTTCTTAATAGAATTGGTAANTAATAATTATATGGGCTTTTTATTTTTTTCGTCCCTCGGGACGTTTATTTAAAGATAAATATTATTTACGTCTTCTTATAATAATTATATGGACTTTTTATTTTTTTCGTCCCTCGGGACGTTTATTTAAAGATAAATATTATTTACGTCTTCTTATAATAATTATATGGACTTTTTATTTTTTTCGTCCCTCGGGACGTTTATTTAAAGATAAATATTATTTACGTCTTCTTATAATAATTATATGGACTTTTTATTTTTTTCGTCCCTCGGGACGTTTATTTCAAGACGAATATTATATACATCCCACATTTTTCTTAATAGAATTGGTAATCTCACAGCCGATTTCACGAAATTTTTTAATTGCAATTTAATTGACATTTAATTTAAATTTAAATTTTTAATAAATTTTTGCATTTAAGTTTTACTCCTTTCACCAATACACACTTGGCCTAATTCAATTTGTCTGGCATAAATGAACTAATGCAGCTTCGAAGTTGAAATCTGGCGAAGTCAATCGCCATGGCATTTATAAGAAGATGACCAAATTTTGGACCCTCGGGCCACGCCCACCTTGAGCGCCCATACAACATTATTTGTAGCTTTAAAGATTTTCAATGAGAAGTGAGTAAATCTCATACGTATTTATATAAAGTAAAGTTGCAAAATTGGCGTAACACATTTACTCAAAAGCCTCTGGACCGATTTTGACGAAATTTTGACATAAGACATATGTATATGGCTCATTCCATCTCAAATCACCCAGGACGAGAGAAAGTGAATTTAAGTTTGCGATAAAACTCACAGGGATTGTTCCTTGAACAATTTAAGGAGACACATATTTTTCTTTTTGCTCAGAAATGCGAATTTTTCGAATAATGAACTTTTTTCTTTGTGAGTACGAACGCTTCTTTTTTCCTCTCTTAATAGCAACTTTTGATGAAATCGTTTATAACTGCCGCAATACAGCAAGGATTTTAAAGATTTTTCCTTTAATTTGCAGATATTGATCTACTGAATCGATCTAGTCTACTAAACATCAGTAATTGTTTATTAATAATGAATTATTGTTTATAAACAAAAAAAAATTTTTTTTTTCAAATAGATTTTTTTCAAATTTCCACATCGTTTTTTCTCTCAAACTTTACCTCGGCCTGGGTGATGATGGAATGAGCCATATATTTGGATAAGTTATAAATTATGTTAGTTTGCTATCCGGTAAATATTAAAACATTAATTCAATTTAGCTAAATTAATTACTTCAATATGGGTATCAATAGAAATGGTGTTGAAAAGGATTTATTTCTAAGCAACATGTGAGAGGGTTGCCATCTGTTTAAAAAATTCAATTGAACATGAAGAAAAATATTTTTTTTATTGTCACTTTTATTTCAACACATTTTTATTAAAAGAAAAATACTGACAAAAATAAAACATTTCACACAAACAACAAAAAATATAAGCGATAATCGCATTAGGTTATTGCCTGAAAATTTTAAAATGCACTTAGTGGCATTGTGCTACTATGATAGCTCGGCTCAGTAAGCATAGTCAACTTATGTACAGTAGACTGCATCATTCCCCATACAATAAAAAATCAGTACTGTTCTTCCACTGGAATTATGAAATCTATTATGTTTTAAGACTTCTACCAAAATATTTCTGAAAAATAATAAGATTTACGTGAGCTGGACCGATTTGAAAATTCCTCCAAAAATTTAGTTTTTTATTACAAAAACAGTTTTTAAAATATTTTTGAAAAAATTTCCCTCAGATGATTAAACAGTTTAAGCTTAAAAAATGCTAAATTTAATAAAAATAAAAATTTAAATTAAATGTCAATTAAATTGCAATGAAAATTTTCGTGAAATCGGCTGTGAGAGTACCAATTCTATTAAGAAAAATGTGGGATGTAAATAATATTCGTCTTGAAATAAACGTCCCGAGAGACGAAAAAATATAAAAAGCCCATATAATTACTATAAGAAGACGTAGATAATAATCGTCTTAAAATAAACGTCCCGAGAGACGAAAAAAAATAAAAAGCCCATATAATTATTATGAGAAGACGTAAATAATATTCGTCTTGAAATAAACGTCCCGAGAGACGAAAAAAATAAAAAAAAGCCCATATAATTATTATGAGAAAACGTAAATCATATACGTCTTAAAATAAACGTGCCGAGAGACGAAAACAAATAAAAAGCCCATATAATTATTATAAGAAGACGTAAATAATATTCGCCTTGAAATAAACGTCCCGAGAGACGAATAAAAATAAAAAGCACGTATAATTATTATGAGAAGACGTAAATAATATTCGTCTTGAAATAATCGTCCCGCGAGACGAAAGAAGATATTTTTCGTAAATAATTATTATACAAGGACGAAAAAAATTTCTCTTAAAACAAGGCGACGTTTTTGATCCTAAATATTAGGATAATAATTATTTTCGGTCTCTGAATTAAACATTTAATTGTTTATATGGCATCAAACGCGGTATCGAATTAACTCGTGTCAGCGTAGCTCGCTTGAAATGCAAGTGTTTATATGCAACACAAGAAATTAGTCGATCGAACACACTTTCGAAGAGAGTTTATCCCGATGAAACCCTGTTAATACATGTGAATTCTTGAAAATAATGAACATTGAAAAATAATAATTAAAGACTCAAACGGCCTTGTAAAAATTATCTTAGCTATTAATTTTATAACAAAGCTTAGCATAAATGTAATTTCAAGAACTATTTAAATGGTTTGCTTTATACAGAGTTGCATGAAACAACCGTGTGGACAAGTTCCGTGTTTATATGCACTCTTAACACGATTCAACAACAATTAACTCGCATTAAAAATGTGATTTATGGTGTCAGGGTTAAAAGTTTCAATTCGATTAGAGAATGTGTTTACATGTGTGTGTCCCTAAAACATGGTTTGACTTAGAACGAATTGAAGCATCATATAAACATGGTAAGTGTATAATTATATAGCAAACATCTTAGAAACATATATTTAGAAACGTGGTATTAGTATAAAATATTTTAGGTACTTTATAACATCAGTAATATAAAATAGAACAAATATGTTTGCAACTGCCACCTGACAAAGCGGCGTTAAATTTGATACAAGCGGCGTAAGTCATTACGATCAGTTGTTTAGGCTAAGCCCAACACGTTGAGTTCAGGTAGCGTAAAAATTTTCCGCTTGAAAAAATTGCGGAAAGTTACCAACTGTTGAGCTGAGCGGAACTACTCAACTGTCCGTTTCGAAGACAAGCACTCAATAGTTTAACAACAGCTATGTACGTCTTAGAAACGCGCCCAGTTTTACCCCGACTCCGAACGGCGATTGTATTTTTATGAGAAGCTGTTTTTCATGGCAGAAATACACTTGGAGGTTTGCCATTGCCGAGGGGCGACCACTGTCAAGAAAAAACCTTTTTTCAAAATTTTTTGAGATGTTGCTTTGACCAGGGCTTGAACCCAGGCCCTGCAGAGTGGAAGCGCGCACTGCTTAACGCTACACCACAGCGGCCGCCTTTATTCTTGTGATTTATTTTAATAAAACATCTGAATTTTAGTTGAAATATTTTAGCCGATTTTAGCCGCTTTTTTGGGAAAATTTAGCCGGTCGGCCCAAAAGTTCTGGCAACACTGCTTACATGTGTACGTTATTCATCACAAAAATAATGGCCTTAAGCGACATATTAACTTCTTCTTTTTTTGGAAAACGGTAATCACGATTCAACAGCAGTTCATTTGTACAATAATAAACTAATTTCTTTTATGAAAAAAAAATATATATTCCGACGAACTGATAACCTCCTCCTTTTTTGGAAGTCGGTTAAAAACCAATTTGGCTCCGAGAATGTAAAGAAATTGTTCTACTTTTCTGATGAAGCAGGCTGCCAGTATATAAATCGTTTTGACTTTGCTAACTTGGTGCAACATAAAAAAGATTTCGGTATGAAAACCGAAAATGCAAGCCCCCTTAAGTACTCTTAAATAAATTTCGTTCAAAGGTACATAATTTTTTTAAGAAAATAAATGTGAATGTTTAGCGCATATAATCATTCAATTCAGAATTTTTTTAAGTATATGAGAAGTTGGTAAACTATTCAATTGTTTCAAAAAAAAAACATTTTTACAAAATAAAATCGTAATTTTGCAAACTGACCACCTATTTTTGTTGCTCAGTAAGTAAAAAAAAAACCATAACATTCGATGAATATTCGCTGAAATTTGCAAAAAGTAAAAGGTCGCATAAAAATTTATTTGCAAATAACGCGTCGAAAAATTAAAATTAGCGCAAAAGCTTTGGTGTCAATATTGCATACCTTCTTAACTTTTAAAATCGGACATATAAAAAATCGAAAAGTTAACTTTGGGTGGCTACCTGGAAAAAAACTTTACTTATCTTAAAATTAAATTTCAACAAATTTTTTTATTTAGTTAGATACAATAATAATTAAAATTAAAAAAAAACTTACCATTATATAAAACGACCAATGCATTAAACAATTTAAACTCCATATAGAATTATATGCATACATAAGTATGTACATAATTCAAGAACAGACAAAAACAAATCGAAAGTCTGAAGATGGATTAAACCAGTTTCAAAATTGGTGAAACATGCGATTTTCATCTATTGCGCATACATGCATACACATATACACATGTATGTATGTATGTATGTACATTCATATGTGTATATCTGATTTCCTTCGACATCTCGTTGCTGCTATTATTTTTCATCGATACATAGCTTATAGTATGTATACACATAACTATACTTCAATATTTCAATTCACATGAACTTTAATTTTTTTCGTTGCCGTTGCTACTTTTGCCGGTGTTTTTGGTTTTAGAAACCGATTTTTGTTTTGTTTAACTTCTTTCTTTGTTTTCCTTAACTTCTTTCGCTCTCAGAAGCACTTCCACACTTTTTGTATATCTTGTTTTTTTTTTTTTTTTTTTTAATGGGGTTTAGCATTGTTTGGGATCAGCTAAATCTAGTTTTCACTTCTTAGCATACATATGTACGTGTACAGGTAATTGTAATGTTTTGTTTACATTGAAGATTTTTTTTCTATTCTTGTTTTTGCCACGGACTTTGCCTTATTTGCATACGAATGCAAATTGCGATGGCCTCTCGAGCAAGCAGCCGGTGGTGAACTGGTCTAGGGATGCAAACGATGCATCGATATTTTTGAAACATCGATAATATCGGTTCAAAATTCGATGTTTGCCATCGATGTTTACAATTTGCTAAAATCGCTAAATGGACGACACATCGATGCCAGTTTCAGCGATGTTTTAACATCGACTTATGCTCTTGAAATTTTTTGACTGGACATGAATTTTATTACTTATTCTTTTGAGTAACATTCAGAAATTCCAAGTTTACTCTTATATTTCGATATTAAAAATGCTTATTTAGTCATTAAAAAAGGACCAAGATCCCGTTGAAATTTCACCGAAATTGGGCCCTTTAGAACTTTAGGCTCATCGAACTTACGACGGCATGCATTTCTATTCTATTTATAGGAAGGGTAAAGGAGTGGTAAATAAATACAGGGAAATACATCCAAATGTAAGTATTTTTCTAATTGAATTACAGAGAGTTTGAATAGAAAAGTATTAAATTTTCCTTTTAATGTGCCTACAACCTAACAACTTTTGAAACATCGGAAACCATCGATATGTCGATGTTTTTCTGGCGATGTATTTCAGCATCCATATTAATTTTTTCCGATGCATCGAAACATTGATGTGTCGATGTTACTCCCCAAAATTTGCATCCCTAGACTTGTCGCGAGTATCTTGCAGATACTTACATATATATGTACTAGGGATGTTGCGAATGTAGAATTTTAGACATCCGCGGATGCGGATGCGAATGCGCATGTCATGTATTTTTAAGAAATAATTTAGGCGGATAAATTAGGTGACCTAGGTAAATAAAAACATGGAAAGGTTAGTAATTTTTAATAATCTTCCTTATCCGAAAATTTGTATTCCGCCCATAGTAAATACATGAAAACCAAAAATGAAAAGTAACCGGTTCGGGAAAAATGAAACCCATGATGAGACTGAATGTTTTTTTTTTAGTACTTGAATTTAAAAATTGGAACATTGTATTTAATAAAAACTTTTTAAAGGGTCGTAAATTAAACCTGCGCTCTTTACTTGAAAAACTTGAAACTTTACAAAATTGTAAATTCATTTCGATTGACACTGCACCAGTTGAGAGGACTTTCAGTTGTATTTATTTATTTTTATTGTGGTGCAATAATTACTTTCTGAGAATTTCATCGGGGCCGCAAATGTCGGATGTATCCTCCTGACGTTCATCTTCACAATCTAGCATCATGGCACGATCGTTGTTTAAGCTGCGTTGTTTTCCAAAGAATTCTTCATTCTCATTCTCTTGGTTGTTTCGGAATTCGGAGAACCTGTCACGTCATCAGCGTTTTTCGATTTTAGTTTTTGTAATTCATTTTTAATGCCTTCTTCTGTGACTGGCCAGATATACGTTTCATCCGAAATAACAGTTATTTTTTTACGAGTTAAGTTTGGCCTAATATTTTTTATTCCGAAATAAACGTCCTTTCCGGATAATAAACAAACCGCTTATTCATATGAAAGAGGACTGAAATAGTTTTTAAACCGAAAAATCGAACGAAGATTACCACCTCGATTTATAATTTTTTTATAATCTAATACTAAATAAATTGATATAAATACATACCTGACCCAAGGTTTGTTCTATGGTTATTAATTAACATTTTTTATTGAAATATTTTTCAATATGTGGCTTTCCTCGTTTAGTCATTTCAGTTGTAAAGCTATCCTCNTTTTTCAATATGTGGCTTTCCTCGTTTAGTCATTTCAGTTGTAAAGCTATTTAAGTCCTCTTTCATTTGATACTAAACTTGTTTAATTTGGATAAGCGATTTGTTTATTATCCGGAAAGTACTTTCATTTCGGAATAAAAATATAACTGTAATTTTCGGTCCCTTCAATATTCGCATTCGCAAAAGATCCGCATTGATTTTTGCGAATGCGCATGCGAATATTCGCAACAACCCTGGTATGTACATGTATGTAAGTATTTCCACAAATATACGTACATACATACTATGCTTGCGCGATTTTAGATGATCATATTTGTGCTTGCTTGTACGCAATCTCGCCTTTCGTGAGTCTTAGAGCATAGACAGACAGCAGCGGTTATCCGGAATAACTCGAAAATTCAGAATTATCTCGGGAATTAACTGCCATTGATCTGGATTAAATCCTGTATCTCATGGTAGCTGAGTGGCGTACTACAGCTCGGTATTTTTTTAGTTTCATGTTACTGTACATTATTTATTATATTATTCGTTAATGTAAATTTCTAGAGTTTAATTTTATAAAAAAAGTCCAAAACAACTATAATTACATTAAAAAGTAATATATAATTGTTCTTCTTATTTGGCGCTAAAGCCACCTAAGCGATTTTGGCCTAGCGCTTTCTCTTCTGTGCCCACTAGGAATGTTAATCCCGGGATCCCGGCTTTTTAAGTTTCCAAACATACCGGGATTCGTGGCAAAATCCCGGGATTTTCGGGATTTGTAATTTGAACTGGTGGCAATAATAGAAACTCCTTTTGTTGAGCAGTGTTGGCTATATTTCTTTTTTTATTTAATAATTAATATTTTTTTATAAGTGTCTAGCTCATTATCAGGTCCGAAAAGTTTAGGCGTTTGCTTGGAACTGCTTATTTTGCTTTTTCAGGGTGTCCAAGCTTAATTTTAACGATCATGATTATTTTGCTGATTTAGTTTTTATTAACCCGTAACTTCAATTGCATTTCTGCTTAGATACAAAAATTTAAAACCAATGGTTCGTCTCTACGAGAAGGCATTGGTGTTATTGAAGAGATCAAAAATAATTTATTATTTGATAATATCAAGCAACACTTGTGTGTCCATTGTAATTTTTAATCTTTGAAATAAACTGAATAAAAAACAAAAATTAAACTGAGCTTAAATTTTGTTGTTTTGCGAGCATATTTGCAAGAATATTTACCAATATTTTAGTGCTTATCTAAGCGCTTAAAATGGATTTGTTGTTGCTTATTTTCTTCTGCCCTGCTCATTATACATATAAAACCGTGTGATAGTAAATTTTACACACAAAAAATAAATATATTCACGAAACCGTGGGCTAAATATAGTAAAATTGCGTTGTTAGTTTTTCATTCGGACGTGAGTAATTTAAAAATTATTTTTTAAATTCCGGGAAATGTGCTTAGAGAAAAAGTATGGGTTCCAAATTAAGGAGAAAATTCTGAGGAATTTAAACAGATTAAATTTTTTTGTGTATAAGGGCGGGTAAGTATTGAAAATGTCCGTTTAAAATTTTATCCTTGAATATCCTTGAAAACTTGCAGTATTTATATATAAAAACTTATATGTTAAGTACTTATAGAAACTCGATTACATCCTCGAATTTCGTTCGTCTAACTTGATCAGCTCAAAAAAATACCTATTCGTCCTTGTGAATCCAAAAAATTTAATTTCTTTTAATTGTAAATAAATTCCCTCTTTCATTTGGTTCCCATATTTTTAGTCTTTATTGCACTGAATTCTTTAAATAATTTTTGGAATTTATCATATCTTTGAAATTACACAGTCCTTTAAAATAAATCCTGACGCCAGAGAGAAAAAATAAGCACGTAGTTTTACTTAATTCGCCCATGGTTTCGCGGATATATTGATTTTTATGTGTAAAATTGACTATCGCACGGTGTTATATGTATGTATAATGAGGTAGATATTTATAAAAAAAAAATAAGCATTAAATAAACAAAAGAAATATAGACAAAACTGGTCGAAATAAGGCGTTTCTTTTATTTCTACCACTAGTATGTAAATATACAGAAAATGTCAAGTGAAGCTAAATCTTTCTCCCTCCCTCTTCCCCTGCTACCCCAGCGGGTTTCGAGTTGAATACTTTCAGAGCTGGAGCATCGGAGTCCATTCGAACAACATGGCCAAGCCAGCGGAGCCGCTGTATTTTAATTAGGGATGTTCAAATTAGATAAATAAAGATCTTTTTCAGTCTTTTTTTATTTAGATATTTATCGTTTTTTTTTCTTTTAACCCGAAAACCGAGAACTCGGTTTTTGCATTCCCCTCCAATGGATAATTATTTTGTAAATCTTCAAGATAAGAATACAGTTTTACGGCATACCAAAAACTTCAAATTGACTACTAAACTTTTTTTGCTGCTCTAGTAGCTAAGCATAGTAGATTGTGAAGTCGATTGTGAATATTGAAATTTCGTAATAAGGGCGTGTGTGAATCGGTAGCAAAGTTCTATGGGGAACGCTGTTGAATAATATTTTTACTATGGTGAGACAGTTTTGCAAATCTGCTGTGTGAAATGAAATATTTTTTGACAACAGTAAATTTTTGATAACCACAAATTTATGCGGAATAAAAAAATACACACTGAAGCGAAATTAATATTTTAAGAAAACATCGGCCATCGTTGATTGCAATTCACCAGCTTAAGCTTTTATTTAACGAAAAATTACACACATCAATCTTTGCGATTGTCAGAATTTTCTATGCATTGTCAAAAATTTCACTAGCCTCTTGAGCTACTAAAATTTTATTCAAAAATTTACTGGCCGCGAACTTTTTTACCGGTTCACACACGCTCTAAGTTTGAAAATTGGTTTTATATATGTCGTTTGTTAAAACATGAGCCATATTTTAATAAAAAATTAACAAAAAATATTTATTCTTATCGAGGCTTTGTCGTCTTTTTCATTGGAACCTGTTTTTACGTGGCGGCTCCCAAACCCACGAGCCGCTTACTCCAAGACAGACACTCTCTTTCTGCCGTGACCCAAGGCTCCACTCGGATTGGTTACAGCATAGTTGCCAACTTGGTGCTTAAAGCACTAGATTTAGTGTTTTTTGAAAATTAAAACGCCAAAAAAAATTACTTAGTGCCTAGTGCCTTTTTTAGAGCTTTTTTTTAACTAATATTACTCCGAGATAGTTAAAACCTGAAATAATTTGAAATATTATAAGCTGCGGTGTCTCATGAAGATGCGGAATTTACAATAATATGCAAATTTACATGCACTAAAATACAACCATGATTGATAAAAAGCTGAAGTTGCAAACCCACATTGTTGAATTCTAGTCGCGTTGAAAATGCTAGTACGCAGGTAAGTTAAGTATTTCTTTTTTTCTTTTCTAACGTTTGTACAAATTATGATTTTTGATGTGTATACATCTTTGGTTTCGGTAGGGGTAAAATTTGCGAAGCTGTAACGCATATCCCAGCACAAAATTTCGAAGGGCTTCGCATGTGTATTTCAGCATAAAAATTTTATTTTCATTAGAAGCACCCTGTGTTTGCTTGCCAAATGGTTGCATACATTTAGGCATATGCAAAGTAAGAGGAAATTGAGTATTACTTCCGATTATTTAAACTCCACACCTGCTTTTTGATATTCGTAGATGGTGTTAGGCATAGGTTTAGTAGTCTATTTTGATAAAAAGGAAAGGTGAAAATTTAAAAAAATACTGAAATCATTTTAACCGTTGATAATTGAGGAACATGCATGAATATATGTATGTATAATATGCATATGTATGGATGATATAATAGCTCTGATCCAATACTTTTCGTGTAAAATCATGGAAAAAACAAACAACAAAATCACTCTCTGAAATGAAAGTAAAAATTGAGTAACAGCAAAACGTACGGAACAAAAAAACATCGGGTAAAATCCTGCAACATGAACTGCATTTACATGAACCGCAGATTATATTCCGAAAAGAAAAACTAAATTTGGGAATATATACGAATAGAAATGCTCAAACTATAAGCTCAAAAACAATAACTGATGCGGTGTTTCCAAGATATTTTAACGCCCTTGAGTCACAAGTATATACAAGTATATTTTATCAATCATACCGATAATTTCATGTATTAAAAGAATTAAAAATGAAAATGAATAAAAAATTAAATCAGCAAAATTAATTAAATTAAGTGAAATTAATGTTTAATTTCTAACCTAACCTACATTTGTATGTATGTAACTGAATCGCCTAATAATAGCTTTACATATAAAAAGATTATACTAATTTTCGAGCTTAACTCCCTAATCTGTTATTAGAAAAAGAGATTAGCCATGCAAAATTTTAATTAAAAATATCTCAGATTAAACCGATAACTTTTTGGTGTCCAACCTAGTTTTATCGATTATACTTGCGAAGAAGAGGAGGAATGTCAAATGTTAAAGTAAACAAAAATTTACGCTAGTAAGGAAAATTGGTTTGTAAAGGTATTTTTAATAAAATATTCAGTTAAAATATATTAAAATGGCGTAATATGTGTTGCAGAAAAAAGTGGCCACGGTGGCACAGGGAAGAAGTTTAACTTTTCCTCGAGTTGTGTGAATAACAAGCACAACCAATTTGACAGCTAACGAGCTTTGATATGTAAACGTACTTTTATGCTTTGCCGTTCGCATATGTTTACACATCAAATTTCATGAGTACCTAGTACTCACGCCTTTTTTTACCACCTGAGTAAAACACATCGTTTTTTGGTACTGAATCCAAATCTGGCCGCACAATTGCTCTAGTACTAGAATTTTTAGATATCCTACCCCCAGATTGCTAAAAACACGGGTTTTTGCGATATTTGAGGTTATATAATGAAAACATCAAATTTTTTGCTATTCGATATTTCTTTCTCGAGATATAGTAATTTTAATAGAACTTCGGTAATACGTCGTAAGCATGAGTCATCATAGCATGTATAGAGGCTATTCAATCGTTATGAGCGAAAACGTTTTGTGTATTGATTTATGTATGTATTCTTGTAAATATTGTTAATTTTTTGCTTTTGTTAAATACAAACTGTTATTAAAGGAGCATCCTTTGATTAAAAAAAATTTGGTGCTTTTAGTTTGGTAAAACGCCTTTTTTCCAAGTTTTTGGTGCTTTTTGAAATTAAAAGTTGGCAACACTGGGTTACAGCATCTCACACATGGGTTGCTCACGTTGCCCAGAGAGGACGCATGAGTCGGGATTGAGTATAGCCGTGCAACTGTAAATGCATACCCAGCACAACGACTATACGCCATTGCACTTCAACGACTATACCCCATTGCACTCCGAATGCAATTGAATTAATTAAAAATAAATGAAATGGAAATTCTACTGGCCCTGGGACTCGAACCCATGACCTCAGCGTTTGTTTAATCCGCACTACTGCCGTCTGTAAGGGTATAATTTTGATCGGATCAACTACACCATTAATCCGGAATAACGTTGCCGTCTGTCTATGCTTTGTCCTTAAATCTGTGAATACAGTGCCTTGCATTTGTGTGTGAACGTACATTTATTTTTTTACTCTTGAGTGTTCTGTGCATATTTTACTTATTTTGGAGCACTTAAATTACTTTAATGGGACACGTTAAATGGGTCGATGTGAAAACGACGAAAGTATGTATGTATGTATATTACGCGCATTTCTGGCGCTGCCATTGCAGTGATCAGCAGTGGCGGATTTCGGGTTCAATACTCAGTATCGTGTTCACGTCTTCGAAAACATATTGATCGATTAAATTCCATTTTTTAAACTAGCTTGAAACAAGATTAAAATGATTGACAATAAAGTTAACTTAAATTGTGCTGCTTATAGGTGCGTCTGACTCGCGAGTCATTTGTGTACGTGTTGACTCGCCTTCGACTACAGACAGCTGAATCATTTGAAGACATGTCCGTGTAACTAACACATATTTATTTTCACAAACACATCCCAACCAACTCGCGAGTCGGACGCACTGTGTATGCCGCCTATTAGATTTTTATAGTCATGCTCACGGCAATATTCAATATTACTATCAGTGTTGCCATTTTAGTCGTTTTCGGTTAGATTTAGCCGGTTGCGATAGCAAACAGCTGGAGAAATTTCGGTTTAGCCGGCAGCCGAATTGTAAGCCGTTTTGTAAAAAAAAAATTAGCCGCTTTTAGCCGATTTTGCTATTTGCCTTGTTTTCTTAAAATTCAAATATATGTGTTTCTAAATTTGACTAAGCGATCCAAAATCTGTTAGAAATAGCTACTAGCCTTATCGCGGAGAAAATTTTCATGTCAGACAGTTTTGTTTCAGCCGAGTACCTTTAAAATTAAATTAATTAAGTAAACAAGTATTTACTTACATTTTTCATTTTAAAGTCGCTCAAGTTTGTAAATTTTTAAATTTAACGAACTTGTTTATTCAAATCATCGTCGACAAAAAAACCCAAATGTGCCACAATCATATGTTTTTCCTAACGTGTGAAATTTAGATGAGAAAATTTAGCCGTTTTTTTTCCGCCAATTTAGCCGGTTGGCCCAAACCGTTCTGGAAACACTGATTACTATGCTGACAATTAAAGGTTGAGAACAACTGCTGTTAAGCCCTCCGCATATCCTACTCTAAACTTTAATTGTTAATTAAAATGCTGCAATATACATTTACCACTATGGAAAGATTTTTTACTTTTCTTGATTTCCGACGAAAATCTCGAAATTTCGTTAACAAGAAAATATTTATGTATATTAGACTGTCCCAAGAATATATGGAAAAAAACTTGTTTGCAAATTTTAATATGCATACCCTCTATATTTGTGCTTTTTAGCCTAAAAAGCATATATATGAAGTTTTATGGCCGTAGGCTAACGATAACCCTTGCCGACTTTTAGTTGAAGTTTTAGTTAATAACTTGAACTAAGGCTGCCAAATCATGCATGGAAACTTTGGAAATGCAATAAATTCGAGAAATGTTTCCCATATTTGAACGCATTTCTAGTAAATCTGCATCTTTAAATTTGGAATAGGACGACAGGATTTCTCCCAAGGACATCGAAAAAATTAATTAACCGAAAAGCGGCTTTTTAACGGTGTATTACAAGGCTGCAAAAGGATATGTTTTCTAGTCGAATAATTTGTGTATGTCCTGAAGGATTGCATTTGTAGAACATTTTTTAATAGGTGTGACAGGGCGTTACAGGGTGAACATTAAATTATTAAATTCAACTTGTATTACAAATTGTTTTCCTCATTTAAAAAAATACCTTTATAATGGTTGTCCATATGACAAAAAAAAATTTAACTAAACATAATTTTCATATCGTACTGATTTACAACAATTGAACACCCTGAAGGGAAATATAAAATAAGAAAGCATATGATTTCGTTTATTTAATATTTTGTAAGGCAAGGATATGTTTTGTAGTCGAATAATTTGTGTATGTCCTGAAGGATTGCATTTGTAGAACATTTTTTAATAGGTGTGACAGGGCGTTACAGGGTGAACATTAAATTATTAAATTCAACTTGTATTACAAATTGTTTTCCTCATTTAAAAAAATACCTTTATAATGGTTGTCCATATGACATAAAAAAATTTAACTAAACATAATTTTCATATCGTACTGATTTACAACAATTGAACACCCTGAAGGGAAATATAAAATAAGAAAGCATATGATTTCGTTTATTTAATATTTTGTAAGGCAAGGATATGTTTTGTAGTCGAATAATTTGTGTATGTCCTGAAGGATTGCATTTGTAGAACATTTTTTAATAGGTGTGACAGGGCGTTACAGGGTGAACATTAAATTATTAAATTCAACTTGTATTACAAATTTTTTTCCTCATTTAAAAAAATACCTTTATAATGTTAAATAATCAAAATAAATCGTTTTAGTCTTTGACATGTCCTCTCGGGTTGATATAATGGTTGTACATATGACAAAAAAAAAATTTAACTAAACATAATTTTCATATCGTACTGATTTACAACAATTGAACACCCTGAAGGGAAATATAAAATAAGAAAGCATATGATTTGGTTTATTTAATATTTTGTAAGGCATTTTTTTTAAGAAAAAGGAATGTGGAAGAAAAGTTGAATTTAATAATTTTGTATTCATCATACGCCCTGTCACACCAATTAAAAAATGTGAAGAATTGCACGTTTTCTGGAGATACACACATTTTTCTACTAGAAAAGATAAATATCGTCGTTTAAAGTGCAAAACCGCGTATCAGCAAAATTCAAAACCGCGTATCAGCAAAATGCAAGACCACGTATGTGAAGTTGTAGAAATTATTTTCTAGAGCATAAAAACACTCATATTTCAAAAAGGTTCTCTTTTTTATAAAGCAATCGCATTTCTTGCTAGCATATTTCAGGACGAATGGATAAGGATTGAGCCAAGAGCTTGTGTGAGCACATGCAATTTTGGGCAGCCAATGTCAGTTACGCGGTTTTACAGAATGACGATACGCGGTTTTGTACTTTAAACGACGATATGTATCTTTGTAATTAACAAAACTTAGGACCTCAGCAAAAATTACTTTTGGCAACAAAATATCTCCGTTGTTGTGGATTTAAGCAGTTGTAACTTTTATCTGACATTACTTTTAATAATATTTAAAAAAAAAATAAATAAAATGATTTCTAGTAGAAGCACGAAATTCGACCGACATGCTTACGAAGTTGAAAACGCACAGAATCCACGAACAATTAGGTTTTGAGCTATTTAAATTATCTTAAGACTTATAAACCGCATGAAACTAACAGAGAGAATCGATTTTTTTTTGAACCAAACAAATTGAAGTTTACAGCTAAGAAGATGTATGAAAAAATTTGTTATAAATATGTAAGGTGAATTATACTGTGCCACAAATATAAGTGTAATGTTATGTAAATGTGCTACTAAATCGTCCATGGAAACTTTGAAAATGCAATAAATTCGAAATGTTTCCCATATTTAAACGCATTGCTAATAAACCTGCATCTTTAAATTTTTAATAGGACGGCAGGATTTCTCCCAAGGACATCGAAAAAATTAATTAATGGAAAAAGCATTGTGGATTTGAAGAAGCGTATTACAAGGCTGCAAAACTATATGTTTTCTAGTCGAATAATTTGTGCATGTCCTGAAAATCTGCAATTTCAGACCATTTTTTTATTAAATTTTTATATTCAACTTTTTTAACAAATTCCTTTCCTCCTTTAAAAAAATGAATTTCATAGTATTAAATAAACAAAATAAAGTGTTTTAGTGTTTGACATGTCCTCTCGGGTTGATTAAAGAATAAATGTGCCAGTATTAATTAGAAAATTTGAAAAATATCCTTTGAAATTTGTATCCTTTAGAATCCTTATATGTGTATATTAATAAGATTTAAATTAAACTAAAATTCTTCAAAACTCATTCAAAATTAAAAATATTGAAGGATAATATTTTTAAAGGACATTTTGACATGTTCCAGAAGGATAATTGGAAACAAAGGTTATAGTTAATCTTGTTTCGAATTCTTCTTTCATTTGATACACATATCTCCAAATTTTGTGTAAACTTTAGGAAATATATTATAATTTATGGTCCTTTGGAAAAAATCCTGACTACCAGGTAAAAAGCCAAAAATGCAGATTTACTAAATATTATGTCCTAATACTGTAGGGAGTATAGTAATACCGTCTTATAAAGAAGTAAAATGAGTAAATTAACAAAACACGCGAACTGCAACAAGCTTATTCTGATAAATTAAACTGCAAGTAGGCACTGGTTGCCGTGGTTAGAATTGCATAAAATTTTATTCGGATATTTTTTAAGATAACACCAATGAAATGAGGGTGTATACGGCAAAAAAAAAAACAATGTTGGTTTTTTGGGACAAAAAGTGGCAAATCCGACCTTTTACGAATCCGCTTTATCAAGCCTCTGATAATTTGGTTTTCATTGAGTAGTTAATTTGCATTTAAGCTCGACCGAAACACATTTTTATATTTTTGCTTTTTAGTGTACCTTCAAAAATTCATAACTTCTAAGCAGTAGCGGATCGTGAGCTCGATTTTGTGGGAGGAAATTAGAATAAAAAAATTTGTACTCCCAAGTTTGATAGGCATTTTATTTTATTACACTAAACGGCAAAATCAACTTTTTTCTGGGTATTGGACCAAACCAATATTTTTCAAGAGATGCAATTTCTCCCTTTTTCGAAGTTAGCCTCCGAAATCAAGATATGAGCCTTCGAAGTTCGAAAAAGGACTTTCGGAAAAAAGTTATTTTTAAGTAATGTATGTAAATAACTAAAAAATTGAAAGTATAGACGTAGTCCGCCTTTTGCTCTTATTTAAACGGTATACAACTTTTTGAGCGGACTTTTACTCTATTGGAGCTCATATGAAATTTACAGAGAGCTTCAAAGAGTTTTCCCGCGAGCGCTGTTTCGAGCATTACTGATCTTGTGGCAGCTCGCCATTTTTCGTTGTCAGATGTTCATTCCAACTTTATTCGGTAGTGCGAAGTCAAAAAAAAGATTAAGTTAAGATTCCCAGAAGAAAAATTAGAGAGTTTCGTATAATTTTATCAATGACTGAGATTTATATGTAGTATTTAACTTCAATAAATAAGATTCCCTCCCTAACGATACCTATGAGCAGGGAATAGCTTAAAACTTTAGGTAATTTGATATTCGATCCCTGGTGCGAGAAACATCTAAATTAGGAAAACGATTTTCCAACAGCGGTCGCCCTCGACAGGCAATGGCAAACTTCCGCCGGTATTTCTGCCTACAAAATCTTCTCATAAAGAACCATTTGCTTCCGAAGGCGGCGTAAAATCGTAGGTCCCCCATTTGTGTTATAACATAAAGACGTATACCGCAAATTGGAGGAGAAGCTCAGCGGAGAAGCAGTGGGTTTGGTTAAATACACAGACCACTTTTTTGTGTGCCGGTGCAACAAGGCTACGCTTTAAAATTATTAAGGGCCGTTTACATAAGACTTTTTCTTCGCTTTCCTTCATAATTCTGCTTTGATAGATAAGTTCAATACATGATTTTATATGAGTCTTGCTAAATAGCACGCGAGGAAAGCAAAGCGAAGCAAAATCATGGGCAACTCTTAACTTTTGCGCGCTTTGGCAATCAGCTGTCTACATGTATCTTTTCTCGTGCGCTTGCAGCATTTAATGACAAAAATAAGGTAAACAAGAATTATTATTGCTATTACTAATGCATATTATTATATTGTTATCTATTTTACAGAAGAAGGTAAAGGAGAACGCAGAAGCTGTCAAAGCGTTTATTGTAGCATACCTTCTACGCTTCACGCTTTGTTGTCAAAGTTCGAACAGTCAAGCAAAGCGAAGAAAGGCTTATGTAAACGGCGCTTTAGTGCATTCGCCCTATCTTACCTACTTACATACTATATGAACTACGTTCTTTTAAATGGTCGACGTTAAAACTAAAAAGAGAAATAAACTTCAACTAGTATATGATTTGAATAATAACATATCAAAAATAGAACCACGTTTTGAAATTTTTTGAAAAAAATAAACAAACCGATCCTACACACATAAATTGTATTTCTTATTGTTGTGTAGGGTCTAGAAACGCTTGCCATTTTTTTTATTGCCCGCGACCGCCCGAATAAGGCTTCGCGGCCCCCCTAGAGATCGCGAGCCCCAGTTTGAACAACACTGTTGTAAACGATTATTGGTGCCATAACACGATGTAGCGAACAAAGGTGGCGCATTCCGCAAACCCCTCCTTCGGTTTTGGTGATTTTGACAATTCTCAAGAAGAAGTAAACAACACTTTACACTTTTTTTACAAAAATCACCGTTTCTTTATTATTTCTCTTTATAAATAATATATTTTTACAATTTAGCACATTTAAACCACGTTTCCCCTCGAAAACTTAATATTAAGAAAATTTACTGCTTGACAGTTTCTCTTATCCTCCTATTCGCCTTCGTTTACTTTACTTGAGAAACGGCATGCCGCCGAGAATGCGCAGTCTTATATTCTATCATACCAAAACCTCGCACACTGGTCCCAAATCAAGAAATTATTAAATTAGGGTCAAGGTTAATTTGCGACCCTAAAAAATACACACTTAAAAAAATTGTATCTGCCATATTAAAATTAAAGGCATTAGAAACACAATCAACTATAAATTTAGACTAGCTATACATCTGAATCCGGTGGATATATATATTTCTCGTGGAGATTTTGACATTTTTTTTAATCGCATAAGTTTTTCCGTCTTCTTATCTTATACAAGTTAACAAGGGGGCCAACCTACTTACTAATGCGAATGTGCTGACGCCGCACTTCGCCAAACACGCGCATAGCCAGTGCAGGTAATTGACCTGCAACGTAAGCGATATCAATTGGTTTTATGCAACCAAAATGCAAATCGTGGGAAGCTCAGCGTCAGCAACTAATCAGTTAATTCGGGCCGTTTAGATACTTAGCGATAGCTTTAAGTAATATTTTG
>NW_016157429.1:87527-88521 GCF_001687245.7 Rhagoletis zephyria | reverse complement strand
TTATTGTCCGATTTTAAAAATTTTCGGCCATTTGGTATGCTGCACCAACCAACAACTGTGCCAAGTTTGGCTGAAATCGGTGCAGCGGTTGCCAAGATATACACATGTAACCATAAGTGGGCGTGGCTACGCGCATTTTCCAAAAATTAATAATATTATTATTTTTCGTCTGAAAATTTTTGTAAATATCAATTTTGAGTGAATAATCTTCAGTAGTTACTAAAATATGCAATTTTCGTATTTCCGAAAATTACCGTTACATGGGATGTGGGCGTGGTTATTGTCCGATTTTTGAAATTTTCAACCATTTAGTATGCTGTATCAAGACCAACAACTGTGCCCAGTTTGGAAGAAATTGGTGCAGCGGTTACCAAGATATACACATGTAACCATATTAAAATTTATAATATTCTTATTTTTCGTCTGAAAATTATTGTAAATATCAATTTTGAATGAATTATCTTCAGTAGTCACTAAAATATCGCAGTTTTCGTATTTCTGGAAATTACCGTTATATGGGAAGTGGGCGTGGTTATTGTCCGATTTCGCCCATTTTCAATACCAACCTACCTTAGATTAACGGAAACCTACATACCAAATGTCGTTGAGATATTTCAATTTTTGCTCGAGTTATCATGTACACGGACGGACGGACAGACGGACAGACGGACGGACAGACAGACATGGCTTAATCGATTTCTCTATTCATTCTGAGCATTTATGTATACATTTTTCTATATCTATCTCGATTCGTTTTGGCTGTTACAAACAACCGTTATGTGAACAAAATTAATATACCCTTGTGCACAAGTGCGCTCGGGTATAAAAATATTTTTTAAAAACAAGCTTTTATTTAACCTGTTCAATCAAACGAATAAAATAAAGTAGTCTAACAAAAGATTTTTTAGCAAGAAAATTTTGTCAAAACTGCACTAAAATGAATAAAATAAAATAAGTTAAGGTCTCGTTAAAGTTACTAAAAGCCATTTAGTGA
>NW_016157429.1:77988-83452 GCF_001687245.7 Rhagoletis zephyria | reverse complement strand
AAGATACCGAAAAGCATTGAACAGTGCACACATCTCATAAGGAAAAGTGAATTATTACGAAATACTAATACAGTGGCAGCACTATAGCTATTTTGGAATCTCGCGTTTCAGCTGGCAAAGATTGTCAACTTCTTTTTAATAACAAAATAATCTATCTTAGGTTGATAAAACTATGTGTTTCTTTAATAAATAAGTTAAATTATATATTTTAAGTGTTTAAAAAGTGTGAACAGGTGATTTAGTGAATCTTTGTCGGTGTAATTGCCCATCGAAAACAACGAAATTTAACAAAAGTTTTTTGTTCATAACTTTTAAATGGTTAATAATATTATCCCCCCCTCCGGATTGTTATTAGGGGGCCGAAACGCGTCGTTTGGTACCCCTCCCGACTTTTCCGCACCTTTTTTAGGGGTTGTTACCCCACCCTAGAGAATTACCGAATTGGTAGCTATACGTGGCTTGTTCAAGAGTTGGCATTCCAAATTGTTTATTTATTTATTCATACCCAAGATGGAAACCCAAAAAATTTTGTCTATCCAAATGTGTTGGATTAATATTTAAAATTAAGAATCAAAAATTTTGAAATAAAACAAATGATAAATTTTCATATAGAAAAATTCCAGGATTTTTCATTCACTTTTCAATATTTGGTGTAGAAAAGCACACCGGGGTACCGCTAGTCTATATATAAAAAATAATAGTCGTTTTCGTTGTACGGAGTTAACTCAAAAACTACTGCATAGATTTCGGTCAAATTTTCACAGGTTATACCTTGCATATATTGTCCTATTAAAGGCTACCAGAAAACTCGGTAGGTGGCGCTAGAGTCGAGTTATTTATAAAAATCGTATTTATGAACCGATTTCTTTCAAATTCAAAATGCAAGCTACTAGCATGATGGCAAATACGTTTACCAAAAATAGACCCGCTAGGTGGAGCAGGAGTCGAGTTATTTATAAAAGTCGTATTTATGAACCGATTCCTCTCAAATTTAGAAGGTATAATTTCAGCATAATGGAAAATGCATTTACCAAAAACGGAGCCGCTAGGTGGTACGGGAGGCTAGTTATTTATAAAAGTTGTATTTATGAACCGATTTCGTAAGCATGATGAAAAAAGCACTTGCGAAAAAAGGACCCGCTAGGTGGTGCTGGAGTCGAGTTATTTATAAAATACGTATTTATGAACCTATTTTGTTAATACACATTCGAAATCTTTCTTACTTTCATGATGATATTTTTTTTCATTCGAAACATATTCAGCCTTATCATGAGTTTCATCTTCCCTGAACCGGTTCACTTTTCGCCTTTGGTTTCCATGTACTTACTATGGAGGGAATCAAAATTTTCGTGTGAATTTTTTTCGGGCGAAACTCAGAATAAGGAAGATTACATACATAAAATGATAGCCATTTCCGTTTTCGGACTAAACTCAAAAACCACTCAATAGAGCCCAGTCAAATTGTCGGAGGTCCTATTAGTTGCGTTCACGTAGCTGTTAATTGTTCATGTTCAACCAAAACTTACAAGTTTTTGCGTTCGCGTACGCAAAAAACTTGCAAAGTAGGGGAAATTGAGAGAGCAAAGTGACATTTTATTTTGAGGGGAGCTGCTGGTTTCTGCTGGAAAAATTTTTGCCAACAGCAATTTGCCAACAGGAAAACAGCTGATCAAAAACAGCTGGTTTCCATTTACGCAAATCACAAAAATGAATTTGATGGTTTGGAAGTTAAAAATTACAAAATGCGACTAATTAAACTTGTAAGAAATAAGTAGTTCTTTGTTCAATCAATAAACTGTGTCAGTATAACACTTTGTGATGACTTTTCGTACGTTTTAAATTTTACACTTTTGAATGTAAACAAAAATTATATCAGCTGTTCGTCTAACTTGCAAGTTTCTGCAAATTTTCTGTTCGCGTACTGTTTTGGATATTTCTCTTTTGTGAGAGAACAGATGGCATTCCCCAGGAATTTGGCAGTTGGTTGGTTTTTACTGGGGATTTTAAACGAACGCACCTATTATAGGCTACTAGCAAACACGCTGGTGGCGCTGGACTAGAGTTACTTATAAAAGTCGTATTTATTAACAGATTTCGTTTAAATTCGCAGCGTGACTACCTGTATGATGAAAAATTCCTTTTCTAAAAATGAACGCGCTGGAGTTTAGGTATTTAGAAAATCCGTTTTTTTTCATAAAATCTGATTGGAATTCATAATTCGTATTCATTTCATGACAAGCAAAGGTTTTGCAAAAAGGGACCCAATGGATAACGCTTCAACCGAAATATATAGAAAACCCACAAGGTTTGTTTATCTTAGACGAATTTACTTTTCAGATGACTAAATCAAGGATGCGTTTAAGTATGCATATAAAGACCGTAACACTGTGTAAGCATGATCTTGCATCTGCCTCCGATTGACGAAGTTGCTCGAGGCGGCCGTTATTACAGCAGTAAGACTCAAAGAAACCAATTCATAAATATTAAGACGAATTGTAACTAGTAATTTTTAGCAAAAAAAAACCGACTTCAACTCCCATATAAAAAAATATATATATATTTATATCTCATGATCCGCTGATCGGATCTTAACCAGATTAGTATGGGACCTCTGAGACACTACCTTTCCGATGCAAAAAGAATTATCAAAATCGGTTGACGTGGTCCAAAGTTATGCGGTAACATACATAAAAACAAAAAAAAAAAAAAATATTCCGACGAACTGATAACCTCCTCCTTTTTTGGAAGTCGGTTAAAAATGGCGAATTGACAAGGAAGATTCGACCACATCTGTCCAAGAAGGAACACGATAGGTATATCAATGGCTTCACTTAAACGATATTCATGAGATCACACGACTCATTTAGCCAATGTACGCGAAAACTTTGCATCCTGTGGGGCAGCGAGGATTCTTGGCCTTCCCATAATTGAAAACGCTCGTCTGTGCTCTTGAGTTTCCGTATATGATGAATATCCGTATAAAATGATAGACATTTTCGTTGTTCGGACTAAACTCAAAATCCTGCCAAATTATAGCCTACTAGACAACACGCAGGTGGCGCTGGAGTAGAGTTATTTATAAAAGTCATATATATTAACCGATTTCGTTCAAATTCGCAATTCTTGCCCCTCCAATAACTGAAAACGCTCATCTGTGCTCTTTAGTTTCCTTATAAGCAGTGTTGCCAGAACTTTTCAGGGCGACCGGCTAGATTGGACAAAAAAACGGCTAAAAACGGCTAAAATGTTTCAACCAGAATTAAATTTTTTTAATACATAAACTACAATTAGAAAGACTAGTCAATCCATTGATTTTTTTTTGGTTAATAAAGATTATTTATACGTAGCTAAGCTGTACACCATTTTATTTTTGTTTAACAAAGGAAACTGTCGTTATACGTAGCTAAGCTTTACATCAGAAGTCATGTTTGTATTACTTAAATATAAACACAGAGATAAATTACAAACTTATGGCGTTTTCTTTTCTATTAAACAATTTTGCCTTCTTATAAATATTGGATCAATTTCAGTAGGTTGCTTTTTGTCCCGCAAAATGGCTATATTAGCTGAAAGTATGGCACTTTTGCTTAGTCGGAGGGCAATATTTTGAGAAATGAACACGTAAAGCTGTGAAAGCAGAAGGCATTGACATTCGTTGTTGTTGCCGACCACTTCACTTTTAACAAGTTTATGACATTTAACTAAAATCATGCCACCAGATTCACTAGCAGAAAAATTTTTGTTTCTTAAAAAAGTAGAAAAATTTGAGAATTTGAAGTCAGTGAAGTTGGATGAAAATATTAAAAGTGTTGCGCGTTTCCAAACTGCCGGAATTCGGTACACCTGAGCAAACGTTCGAATATAAAGTTTTTTGCTATTCCGAGGTAGGGTACGTAGGTTGATAACAAATTTCTGACGCAAAATATCTTTAAACCTCTGAAAGATGTACCATTATCCGTGGAACAGGAAAGAGGTCGAGTTAAAATGATGCCTGCAACTTGTAACAGTACCAATTTTTGGATTTTCGGAATTTTCTGATAAAGATGTGGTGCTGCTAAAAATATATATAGAAAAATATAAGCACGAAACTATGTATTTGTCACAAGAATTATCCACATAAAATGAAAACTACTGCAGTTTTATTTTATAAAATTAAAAAAGTATGTTTGCACCATGTATTGTCTTCCCAGAGAATTTTGCTCCACATCGAAGTTCGTGCTCTTTTATTTTCTAAGTGTAGCGAATAAAACTTCACACTTAAATTTAAGACATTCATAACATAACATAAATTGTATGCAGAAAATTCCCGCTACGTTCTCCCAAATATAAACTGGGACGTAAAATTGAAGCAAGTTTTGCCCATTTTTCTTTAGTTTATTTAATATTTATTATTTTTTATGAATATGTAGCTCATTACTTAACAAACAACATATACTACAAACAGATTTCATACTTGGTGTAAAAATTATGAAAATTCTGCAAAATTTCAGCAAAACTTGTAACTTTTTAATCTGCTAAAATGACGCGTCCCAGTTTATGTGTATTTGGGTCACTCGCTTAAAACAAAAAACATTGAAATCGGCTCACTATCTGATTGTTTTTCAATTTTATATAACACAGTCCGACATGAAAATTTTCTCAGAGATAAGACTAGCCATTTCTAATAGATTTTGGAGCACTAAATTTGTAAAAATAAAAACTTGTATATTTGAATTTTAATAAAATAAGGCGAAGAGCAAAATCGGCTAAAAACGGCTAATTTTTTTTTGCAAAACGGCTAACAAATCGGCTGCCGGCTAAATCGAATTTTTTCCGGCTGTTTGCTGTCGCAACCGGCTAAATCTAGCCGGAAAACGGCTAAAATGGCAACGCTGATTATAAGAACTTTTATTGGCTTACATGGTTTACGGACCAATGTTGAAGTTGCAAGATCATTGAAGAATATTACGCACGCTTGGCAGAGATCTCACAGGTGGAAATAAGACGACCGATAAAACTCATGACATTGAAAGGGATTAGTATTCCATATGGTATCACACGCTACTATTCTTGGCGGGGCACCGAAATTGCGCATATGGAAACTGTGCATTTAGACATTATTTCGGTTTCAACCGAAACTGTGCATGTATGCTTTATTTCGGTTTTTACCATATGCATTATTTCGGTTTTAAACCGAAACTGTGCATGTATGCATTACTTCGTTTTTTTTAAAAAACCGAAATAATGCATACGAAAAAAATCGAAATAATGCATATATGCACAGTTTCGGTTGAAAACCGAAATAATGCATATGAAAAACACCGAAATAATGCATATATGCACAGTTTCGGTGGAAACCGCAATAATGCATATTAGAAAAACCGAAATTATGCATATGCACTCTTTCGTTTGAAAACCGAAATAATGCATATGAAAAAAACCGAAATAATGCATATATGCACAGTTTCGGTTGAAAACCGAAATA
>NW_016157429.1:70845-77963 GCF_001687245.7 Rhagoletis zephyria | reverse complement strand
AAATAATGCATATGAAAAACCCGAAATAATGCATACATGCACACTTTCGTTTGAAAACCGAAATAACGCATATGAGAAAAACGAAGTAATGCATACATGCACAGTTTCGGTTCAAAACCGAAATAATGCATAAGACAAAAACCGAAGTAATGCATACATGCACAGTTTCGACTCAAAACCGAAGTAATGCATATGACAAAAACCGAAATAGTGCATACATGAAAACGAACTTCTCTCTGAGTAGGCGGCCTTCGGCCACGCTTAGGGATTATAACCCTTACTAAGTAGAATTCTCCTTTCTGTGTTGCCGGAAAAGGGGGCCGGAAGTACTTTTGCGCAGAACTTCTTTCTGCGTAGGCGGCCTTCGGCCGCGCTTAGGGATTATAACCCTTACTAAGTAGAATTCTACTTTCTGTGTTACCGGAAAAGAAGGGCGGAAGTATTTTTGCGCAGAACTTCTCTCTGCGTAGGCGGCCTTCGGCCGCGCTTAGGGATTATAACCCTTACTAAGTAGAATTCTCCTTTCTGTGTTGCCGGAAAAGGGGGCCGGAAGTACTTTTGCGCAGAACTTCTTTCAGCGTAGGCGGCCTTCGGCCGCGCTTAGGGATTATAACCCTTACTAAGTAGAATTCTCCTTTCTGTATTGCCGGAAAAGAAGCGCGGACGTATTTTTGCGCAGAACTTTTCTCTGCGTAGGCGGCTTTCAGCCGCGCTTAGGGATTAAAACCCTTACTAAGTAGAAGTAAATAATTCATATTAGAAAAAACGAAATTATCCATATGCACACTTTCGCTAGAAAACCGAAATAATGCATATAAAAAAACCGAAATAATGCATACATGCACAATTTCAGTTCAAAACCGAAATAATGCATATGGAAAAACCGAAATAAAGCATAATGCACAGTTTCGGTGAAAACCGAAATAATGCATATGTGAAAACCGAATATGCATAATGCACAGTTTCGGTTGAAAACCGAAATAATGCATATAACAAAAACCGAAATAATGCATATGCACAGTTTCGGTTGAAAACCGAAATAATGCATATGAAAAACCCGAATAATGCATACATGCACAGTTTCGGTTGAAAACCGAAATAATGCATATGAGAAAATACCGAAATTATGCATATGCATACTTTCGTTTTAAAAGCGAAATAATGCATATGTCATATGCATTATTTCGTATGCACAGTTTCCATATGCACAATTTCAGGGTGCCATTCTTGGCCTATGTGTGAGGAGGATTCTGCTCTTTATTCGTTTCAATTTAAACTAAAAATGTTTACTTTACAGACCGCTTTTACTTTCAAACGCTATTTTTGTATTGGCCAACGCAAAAGATCTTATTAGGCGCCGCGAAGCAAGCGGGCATTGGCTGGTACATACATAAGTACATATGTATTTGATTTCAGTTAATGTGGATCTGTTTTTCTTTAGCAATCTAGGTATGTATGTACATATGAATCCATAATACGCGAAAATTTTTCGTCATATCAAATCTGTACCGTTCGTTCGATTTTACAAAATGAGGTATCAAATTAAAGGGCTTGGGCTCTGGATGTGCAATAACTTCCTATTTTTTTAAAAAAGGTTGCCACCTCATAAAAAATTAAATTTAAATCATTTTTAAGTTAAATCAATTATTACGCTATGAGTATCGATCGAAATGGTTTTGAAAAGGCTGTTTCTTAATTATATGTAGGAGGGTCGCCACCTGTTTCAAAAACCAAGTTTCGACTTAAATAAAGGCAGAAAATTGAAATGTATATTCTGATGTGGATGTTAAACGAAAGAGTTGCGGTTTGAAAATATTTTGCAGAGGGTTGCCACCTTTTTAAAAAGTTAGATTCAATATAAGCAATAGGTTAAATAAACTACTTCAATATGAATATAAATCAAAATTGCTTTGAAGCAACTTTATTTTTAAACTGCATGTAGGAGGGTGGCCACCTGATTTCATAATTAAATTAAATTTGAATTAAGAGTATTAGATAATTTAAATATGTATCACAATACAAGTGTCAGACGAAAAAGATTTAACGAGGTTTTAGCTTAAAAATAATTTAAACAGGATTGCCTTCTTTTTGAAAAGTCAAATTAAATTAAATTATATGAAGTACTGAAATATTGGCGTCAAAAAAAGGATCATTAAGAAATATTTAGTTTAGGCATTTATAACATTAAAGAGGGTCTCCAACTGTGTAAAAAGTTAAACTCAAATTATTTAATAAGTCAAATGAATTATTAAAGTATGGATAAAAATTGGTGGATTACATTTTTTTCTGAACTGTATTTAAGAGGGTTGCCACATGTTTTAGATATTAAATTCAACTTGAATTAAGGGAATTACATACACAATGGAAATATGTATCGCAATATGTGTGCCAGTCGAAAATGGTTTAACAAGGTTTTGGTTATAAAATATTTTTAATAGGGTCTCCACCTGTTTTAAAATTAGAATTTAATTAAAGTTTGTATAAGTTATATGAAATAGACGTTANGAAATGGTTTAACAAGGTTTTGGTTATAAAATATTTTTAATAGGGTCTCCACCTGTTTCAAAATTAGAATTTAATTAAAGTTTGTATAAGTTATATGAAATAGACGTTAAATGAATGAATACTAAAGAGGGTTGCCACCTGCTTAAAAAGGAAAACTCAAATTATTTAATAAGTTAAAGCAGTTATTAAAAATATGGGTATCAAATGAAATGGGTTTAAAAAGGTTTTTTTTTCTTAACTGTATTAGGAGCGTTGTCACCAGGGTTGCCACTTTGGTAAATTGTTACCAAAATTGGTAGAAAAAATTTGGGTTGGCAAAAAGGTAAATTTTTTCTCATTTTGGTAGATTTTTGTTGAACTTTTCGTTACCGATTTATTTTTCGTAGTTATCTTTATATTATAAATTTCTGTGCATACTTTTTATATACTTGCATACGTATAAATGTACATCGATATAAAGCGAACATATCGTGCTCCGTTCAAACCTCATCTTACTGGAATCCCGAGGAGCTTTTGATTGTCTAAATATTTTAAATGATTATTTAAATACATATAAAAAAAATTTACAGGTATGTAATGATGATGTATGTAACTATAATTGTTCGCAAAAAAAATTAAATCGACCCCATTTTTATCAATAGAAATTGTTGAATAAAAAAACACAAAATACTGGTGGCAAAAATTAAAAAAAATCAACGGGAACCATATTGTGAGCTATACTCAAGTAATATTTGCTTTAAAACTCGGTATCTTAAATTGTTCTAAAAATTCAGAGTAAAAAATTCGAAAATCGGACGAAAACTTTTTGAATTTTTCTAAATGTTCTATATATAGTTTGAATCCTTAATTTTTCTGGATTTAGTTAAAGCAGTTTAATTTAATTTAAAAAATTTTTACTTGAAAAACATAGCGAATAATAAAAAAATCACCAAGTGCTTTTTTGAGTCTCTGTATTTGTCTATAATATCCCGAGTTGAAGTTTTTCAAATTATGAAGTTTCGTTGTTGCCGTTAGTTTCATCAGTTCCGCTTTGAAGGAAACTGCGAATATGCCAATAATATAACTCAAATACCGTATAATTAGTTAAATAACAAGTTCCTTAAAAACAATTTTAATTCCTATTGAAATAACTAGAAAAATAAAAACCTATAGTTTTAATTAAAATAAATAAAAAAATAACCAAGCTATAGTTTTTATTAAAATAACTATAAAAAATTTATTGGTAGATATTTTCCAGATTTGGTAGATTTTTCTCAAGTGGATGGTAAATATATTTTTCGTCAGTGGCAACCCTGGTTGTCACTTAACTTTATGTAGGTATCACAATATCATACGCAAGAGATTTGTTTATTTCCTAACTATATTTAGGAGGGTTTCCAGCTGTTTCAGAAGTTTTGGCTAACTTATGCACAGACCAATACTAATACGGGGACCTAGGCTAATATAAAAGGTAAATAATAATAATAATAAATAAAAATGAATCGACGAAGTGATACACGTCATAGCATATATCTATTTATAAGCTGATGGTACATATGATTGAAGTTAATGTGGATGTGCTTCTCTATTGCTAAGTATTAATATTTTGCAATTCATATTGATTTATTAAATTCCATTCAATACAATCAAAACGAATATTTGATGTACTGTTTTTAACTTGAATGTGATCTTAATAATATTACGTATTCTACGTTTAAGTAGAAGGTCAAGACGAAGGCGCTGGACTGAAACTTTTTTTATAGGAATCGGTGGTGTCAGTTAAATTTGCAAATTCATCTTTATATGAAAATAGTCTGCATATATTAAAGAAGACTATAATTAAAAAAAGAAGCATAACTGTAAATTCTTACTTGTTGTATTCTAAAATAGCAAAATTGCTTAATAAATACTACAACTTCCAATTTGGACATTAAGTAGTGCGTACCTATAGTTCTATAAATTTTAGAACCATTCTCATTTGGCAATGCATAATCAATTGCATTAAGTTTTACAGCGGACATTTGAAACTTTTTTTAGATTATTGTACGTATTACCCAGATATATACATTAGACCGCATCATTCCCCCTACAAAGAAAAATCGGTGCTGTTTTCCCACTGGAATTATAAATTCTATAATATTTTAAGACCTCCACCAAAATATCTCGGCAAAATATTAAGATTTAAGTGAGCTGGACCGATTTCAAAATACCTCCAAAAAATTGTTTTTTTTACCACCTCAGATGATAAAACAGTTTAAGCTTATAAATTTGCATCAAAATATTCTTGGAGGTATTTTCAAACCGGTCCAGCTCACGTAAATCTTTATATTTTTCCGAAATATTTTGGTTGAAGTCTTAAAATATAATAAATTTTGTAATCCCGCCGGAAAAACCTCAACTTTTTTTGGTTATGCAGTCTAATATACATATGTACATACATGTGTATGTGCATATATAGTATATGTACTTACGGACTCTGATTGTATTTACTAAAACTAATTTAAATAGAAAAAAATCAACCAAAACTGTTCAGATATTAAATTTTACATTCTATTATTATTATTATGTAAGTCTTTATTATAATTAAAATTATAACAAAGTAAAAAAAGAAGCACTACCTGCCAGGGCTATCGGCTTTTTACATTCTAAATATGATGTACACATTCATGTGATTAATTGAATTTTAAAATGAAACTGAAATATGTATGATTGCCAACTTAGTGCTTTTCGAACTAAATTTAGTGCTTTTATTAATTCAAAACACGAAATTTTCTGAGTTTGGTGCTTGTTGCGTTTTTTTGTTTTTGGCGCTTTTTTTAGTCTGAAGTCACCAAAACTGTAAATCTGAAACAAAAATGGAAGTTCAATTTAAAGAAATTGGAAGTTTCGTAAGGAACTTTACAAAAATGGAAACAAATTCATGGTACAGTGACAATCATAAGCGAATGAGCATATGTTTGTCAAAAAATATTTGGCAGCACCTTAAATCATGCCAGAATTACATACGGTAACACTGTGGAACAAATTCAGGTTAGCAAAAGTTAGGTCGATTCTGAGAGTGCGGGGTGAAAATAAAGGCTAAGTTAGAAGCAGCGTTGCCATTTTAGCCGTTTTCCGGCTAGATTTAGCCGGTTTTGATAGCAACTAGCCGGAGAAAATTCGATCTAGCCGGCAGCCGATTTGTTAGCCGGTTTGTAAAAAAAAGTTAGCCGTTTTTAGCCGATTTTACTATTTGCCTAATTTTCAGGTGCAAAAAGTAAACAAGTTGTTCGAAAGCAATAATGCAGACCCAATGAAGATTTTTAATGAACTCAATGTTTTACTTTCGCATCTATGCTCCCTAGTGGTTATTAGCGCGGACACATTTGATCCTATATGCTCCCCGTTGGAACCATACCTTGCTCCATTTCCTCAGTTTTATCACAGTTTTGAAGAGTATTTAAAAACAAAAGTAAGCACAAACGCTTTTGACCACGAAGCCGAGAAAATAATTCTAGAAAATGGTCGCTTTTTTATTATCACTTTAATAAAGGAATTACGCCAACACCTCCCTACAAATATTGCCACACTACAAAAAATTGACTTTATTCGGTTGGAAATGCATTAAGTGTAATTAAACCAAAAGTATTTGTTCAACTACAGCAACAAAAGCACAAATATAATGCCGACGAAATAACATCCATAGAGATGCAATGGCAACGGTTAACGTTACATACCTGGAGTAATTTAGACTCAACTGTAAAATTTTGGCCGAAGTTTATCAATTTCGAAATGCCCTAGGAAAAAAACCCTTTTGCTGACCTTTGCAACCTAGTTTTTAGTTTTCTTGTTTTGCCTATAAGTAATGCAGAAGTAGAGCGAATATTTAGTTCAATGAATATAATAAAAACTAAGCAAATAAATCCAATGTGCGTTAAAACGTTAAACGCTATTTTACATATAAAATACGGTTTAAACCGTGAAGAAAAATGCTGCCATAATTTTACTGTAGATGACGATCTCTTAAAATTAATGAATTCAGGTGATATATACAATAGTGACTCATTTGATGATGAGGAATATACTCTCGATATAAATTAATGGTGTTAACTAGTCTTTCGTTTCTTGCGATTTATTTAAATAAAGCATGTGAATTTTCACTAAAACATTTTAGCCGTTTTTTGCCAGAGTCTATGTGAAATTTCACTAAAACATTTTAGCCGTTTTTAGCCGCTTTTTTTTGCCAATCTAGCCGGTCGGCCCAAAAGGTTCTGGCAACACTGACGGTAACTAAGTTGAGGGGAAACTCAACGAAGGTTACTGTTCGGCGGGCTCAAACCCTTTTTCGTTTGTTGGCACTCCTTCACTTCCTTGAAGACCAGCATAGCGACTGCCAGCCACCACACCACGTCAGAAAGGTAATCTCATCAAGCTATCAGCAAAATATCTATTTCAATTCACGCTGTTTTATTAAACATTTTCCTACACAAATAAAGCAAACATTTGTTATTATTGTTAAGAATTACACACTAATACGCTGTTGTTTTTTTTCACTTTATTTTCTTTACGTGCGAGCGCCTTAAAAATCCAAAGACGCCGGCGCGTAAATAGAGTCCTTAAATTTCGAAATATTGAAGTTTCAAGCATTTCTGAAA
>NW_016157429.1:51881-70391 GCF_001687245.7 Rhagoletis zephyria | reverse complement strand
AGAAGAGGAAGACGAGGAAAAAGAGGAAGAAGGGGAAGACAAAGATGAAATTCCAGAATATCTGTTGGACGAAATTATCGACCTTTCTGATGATGATGACGATGACCAAGATATTAGAGAGAGCAGTGATGTTGATCCACAGCCGCCTGCTAAACGGCAACTGGCCAAATCATTAATTTAATTTTTTTATGTGAAACTTTTCATAACTAACATTTCAAAATTATATTTTTTCTATATTTTTATAATTTCCTTTTCAATGTTTCTTCAAAACCAACACTGAAAAAATTGGTACATATGAAATGAGAAGTAAATTAATATTAAGCTGGAAAACGCAAGTTTTGTATTATGATTGTTTTCTTTTCAAATGAAATTTATTGAAGAAACTGAGAAGCATATTATAGATCAAACAGAAAGCAAAAAAGACTAAGGTTTGTGGAAAATATGTTCAAAAAGCATGAAAAAAAAATTCCAACATTTTGCTTCATAAGCACTACAAAAATTTTCTAAATCAAATTTTTTTTTAATTTTAATTGTTGCACAGGTCTCTAGCAATGATTTGGCTTTAACAGATTGAAGAAATATCAATTAGTCGACGAGTTATAGCCAAAAAACCATATAAAAAAAATTCAAACTAACATAAACAAACGCCGCCGCGATACGGGTCTTCTAATTTAGCCTCTATTTTCACTCCTCACTCTCAGAATCGACCTAACCTTTGCTAACCTGAATTTGTTCCACAGACCTTTAGTTTGGGCTGAATTTGTTATCTTTTTACGAATATTAAAAAGAGTACCAGAATCCTCTAACAGTAAAATGAATAACGAACCTTTTTAAAAAGGAATAATCGAGTAGGCAGCTATTTTTTACACAAAAAGATTTGTTCCACTATACGCCGGTGGATGCGCTCAAATAAGAAACTTTAAAAAGGGAAATCCAATTTTGTTATGTTTCAGATGTGAAGCGGTCGGAAATAAAAGTTCTTTACGTTCCTTTAGTTCACGAGATCATAAGAGACAGTGTAGATTTAAACTTCCACATAGTTCATGAAACTTAATTTTTTGTTGTTACTTTCGTTTTACAGGAATTGTTGAAAAAAATTAAGCAAAACGAAGAAAAATGAATATTTAAACAGCGCAAATATAAACGAAACGGCAACGCTAGACACAGCTGCAAATTACAAAATAAGAACAAAAATAGCAGAATGAATTTGACCGCAGAGCAAGAAACATTAATTTATATTAATTTGAATCGACATACCTAAAATAAAATTTTGTATGCATACAAAGTCCATTAAATGCTCCAATAAAAAATTTGGTGCTATTTTCGAGAAAAAAACGCAAGTGTTCTTGGGTTTTATGCTTTTTTAAATTCAAAACTTGGCAACACTTTTGCCAACTTAAATATTTAAGTATGACCATAGTGTCTATATTGGGCGAGAAGCAGTGGAAACTGAATATTTATTTAAATTTTTTAACTTTCCCCTGGAATAACTTTTTTTATGAACGGCATTCCATCCGACTCTGTAGAGTTTTGGATAATTGGTTACGGAGTGAAAACCGCAACAGGCAATAAAATGTTTGGAAATATAAGTAATGTAGCCTTCATATTATTATCCTTCCCGCACTCAAATGCTTTTGTTTTTTCCCCTAATGAATTCAACACAACATGTAATTAGAAATAGGCTGAGGTTGGAAAGCCTTAATTCAATAGTTCGATAAAATGTTATATGTTATCAAGGTTGAATAGCTCAATATATAACAGCAACCCAAAAGTAAATGATTCCGGCGAAAATAGATGATGTTGAAGAATTTGTGGAAATAGCTGGTTTCGCCTTATTAAAGCTTTTTATTCTATTTTTAGCACCGAGCGCTTAAAAGCGAATTGTGCGATTAATTAATTATTATGAGTTATATAAATTTATTCATTGCGTAGTGCTATGGCAAAATGTGTTAATACAAATATTTTTTAAAAGTATGCGTATTTTGAAAGAAAATTGCTTGTACATCGTTATTATATAAGTGATTTGTGTTATTTATTATTATATTCGTTTTCGGTTTTAAATACTATATTATAACAAGATATCATTTTGAAAATAAAAGATTTGTTGGGTCAATTTCATGAATTTTATTTAAAAAACGGGCGAATTTTAAACCCGTCCCTGCCATTCTTAAACATTAATCTTTATTTACCTATGTAATTATTTTTTCCCAATTCACTTTTATTCTCACTTATTATTCATATAATCCAAGTTTCAAACTTTGTGCAAAATTTTAAATAATTAATCTCGTTTCCAGAAAAACTTAACACTTTAATTCAGAATTTTTAGAAAATTTTTTAAGAATGCTGTTTTATAGCCAATGCAATTCTGGTATATTAAAGTGCTGGGTTGAAGCTGCAATTTTTTGCTGACGGAGTTCCACATTTTGTTCCATATGACTAATGTTTGCATTAATTTTCAATTCTATTTATTTATTGCGGTATTTTTGATAAATTTATACATATTTTCGTTTTCACTGCATGTAACTTCCCTACATATACTACATAAATACACGCATAAGAGGATTCTACGTGTAATTCTAAGTAAATTTGCCGAAGAAACCGTGGTTCTAAAATCAATTTAGAGTTTGTCAAATTTCGAAAATAGATTTCGAAGAAAATGTGAAAATGTTCACGGTTGCGCCGTATGATGGGAGTTTTTAGAAAAAGATAAGGGCAGAAATGGATTCCACATACCAATATACCCCTTATAGCATGTTTTTATACAAAATTTAATCACTTCTTTTAGACACTGCAGCAAAATGCTAAGAAACCTGCTCACAATTTAAGTAAATGTTTGGCCGAGCATCTTATGCAATTTGTTGTGTGGGTTTTGAAATTATCAGCCTCATTGCGGACGTCGTAAATTAGACCAAAACGCACTACTCGACAAGATTGTCATTGCCTATTGTCGTACTGAAATAAGTAGACGACGAAAACTGTCGGAAACTATCCAGTGGTGCCAAGTTTTCCCATTTTCATACACTAGTCGAATGGAATTTTTAGGCAATGCCATGTACTTTTAGATACGACTCGACTCTAGAAAAACGACTTGCATTCGACACGACACTCGCAATGAGGCTTTATAACAAAATCTATGGGTCTACAATTTTATCAACTGGTTTTATGAAAAGCTTTTTTTATCGCAGAAATGCACTCGGAGGTTAGCCGTTGCATTCGGCCCTCCGCTGTTACAACAAAACATTTTATATTTTAAAATGTTGCTCGGGTAGGGGATACAACCAAAGTTCTATCGGGTGTAAGTACGCACACCTAACCACTTTGCTAATGCGATGCACATATATGTATATGTATGTATGTATATTTGTATGTACATATGTATTTGTGTATATGTATGTACTTTTATTTGGTAACTGTGGCGGCAATCGCTGAACTTTTATATAAAATCGTAAAAAGTTGCCAGATTTAGGGCCGGTTGCTCAAAGCCTAGTTGACACTAATCCCCGGTTAAACATCGATATCGACGCTACCGACATCGTGTTATATGCATGGAGTCGATAAAGAAGTTAACCGATGATTATTGTCAACCAGGCTGGTTAACACTAATAGCCCAGTTATGCATACTTAGCTTTGCATGATATTTGTCACACAAGAATCTGTTAAATGGGCTTTACGTGTAAGCGGTTACCCAACGCATACCACTTAGAGCCGGTTTCTCCATCTCTGGTTAACAGTAACTCCCCGATTAAACATTGTTATCGACGTTCTGACCCCATGCATATAACAGGCAGTCGATAACGTCGGTAACGATGTCTAACGGAAGATTAGTGTTAAACGGAGATAGAGAAACCGGCCCTTAATATGTAGAATTCTGTTGGGTTTTGATTTGTACGCAATAATGGTATAGCAGTGCCAGTATGCATAACTGGGATATAACTGCAAGTTAAACAACGTTATCGACTCCATAACATATAAGGGCCGTTTTTTTCAATGTCTGGTTATCACTACTTGCCGGTTAAACATCATTATCGACGTTTTCGAAATCATGCATATAACATGTGATCGATAAAGCAGTCGCTGTATTTAACCGGAGCTTCTACCTCCGATTAGTGCTAATCAGACATTGAACAACCGGCCCTAAAAGTGGGCCGATAACCGGCCGTAAGTTGTATCACTAAAAACGTCCGCTTCTTAAAACCGATGTATTCATAAATTAATAAATTAATTGATTTTGAGAAAGTAAAAGGCGAAACACTTCTTCAACCTAGACTTTTAATTCTTAAGACATTATATCCCTTTATATCAGTGGCACTATCAAATATTTTTTCCTTCACTCGTTGTCGTCTTTAATTGTCGTTTAAGCAGCATTCAGTTACTTCAACTGAATGCATACTAATTCAAAGAAATATTAATCAGACGAATATTTGTATGTAAGTAGCTTTCTGATCTCCATTTTGGTATAAAGGAACCTACCTAGGTTACTTATGTAGGTTGGTATGTTTTTGCATACATACACTATTTTTGTTATTCATATACAGTGTTGCCACACATGAGCTTTTCCTACCAAAACTGGTAGGTTTTTTCCATTTGGTAGGTTGGTAGGCTAGATTGGATTTTGATATTTTGGTAGGTTCCGCAATAATATGAGTTATTTGCCAAATAAAAAAAATTTATCTCCAAACAGTTTAGCAACCTTGTTAACAGGAATATTTCACCGGCGTNTTTTGGTAGGTTCCGCAATAATATGAGTTATTTGCCAAATAAAAAAAATGTATCTCCAAACAGTTTAGCAACCTTGTTAACAGGAATATTTCACCGGCGTGTTCGTATAACGGCGACCGCAAACGTGTAAATACACCTGATTCGTAATTACAAACGCATGCCCTTAATATTGCCAATATAACAATATGAACATCCATATATGATTTATGTGCCTACAACTTATCTATTTAATTTAAATTGAAATCCAAAGTAGGGATGTCGAGAAAACATCGATGCATCGAAAATATCGATATTTTGCTTCGATGTATCGAAAATTTACCACTCGATGTATAAATAGTCGATGCATCGATGTTTTCTAAAAATTGACAGTACATCGAACCGCCAAACATTGCTTTGTCTGAAATTCAAAGCAAAGAAAGCAAGATGCAGTTTTATAGCTCATAAGATTTTAGTATAATAAAGTGCAAGTTTCAGTTGCTTTAATTTTTAATCTTTTTTTCTTTTTTTGACTTGCACTTTAATAGACCAAAATTTGTTGAGCTATAAAACTCCATACTCAAAAATGTTCTAAACACTCATATTAAAATGTTGAAAATATTGATAAAAATTTTTTGAATTTTTCTAAATTTTATATAAAGTTTGAAACAGTGTTACATGATTTTGTTTAAAGCATGAGCACTATTTTTATAAAAAATAACAAAAAATTTTAACTTGAAAAACGTAATGAATAATTCAATAAAAAAATCAACACGTGAACACTTGTTTGAGTCGCTACTCCTCTATACTTACAATCAAAATAGAAGTTTATTAAATTGTTTGAAATTGGTTATGTTTTATTTCCATAGTGGAGGGAAACTATGCGTATCAATGTATCGATGTACGCCGTCCGATACATCGACAAATATCGATGCAAGTTTCGATGCATCGACGTGAGGAAAAACATCGATATATTTTTGACATTGATATCCCTAGTACAAAGTTGTGATAAACTGCTTACGTATGCATATGTACTGACGACTGGTACGCTGAAGAGGCTTGCCAATAAACCTACTGAAGTCTCCCCTTGTCCTATTTATCAAAAAAAGGAAAGTCAGCTTGACTAGACCCACGTTGGCAGGACAGAAATTGAGTTCTCAGAAGAGGCGAAGTATCTAGGGGTAACACTGGACAAATGCATTAGCGCACACAAGGGATGGGTTTTGGGGTTCAACCCCCCCCTAAAGCTAATAACCTCGAATACAATCTGTATATTAAAGCTAAGAGTCCAGCTTTCAAGGAAATTATAAGAAATATTTATTATAATTTCTGTTGCTTGAAAAAGCGCTTTGCTTTTGCAGTAAATTTTCATGAGGGAATAAATATACAAGCATTTTTTTCTTGAGAGCTGCAAACTGATTTAAGAAAATTTCTTTTCCATTTCTCGTCCGTCGTTTTATATGAATTTTTCGTTTTTCTTGAGAGTTCAGTTAATTTTTTCGGTATTTGAAATATTAAAAAAATTTAGCAATCGTGAAAAATCACCATCTCTATCGAAAACCAGAAATCGAAAAAATGAACATAGAAGTGCAAAAATTCATGGAATCAATAAATTTATTTTTACTGACTCTTTTTTAAAATTTTTTATTAGGTACTTTTGAAAGTTGAGCGCATCTTGAGTTTATAGAACTTTTTATTAAACAAGTAGTTTTTAAGGAAAGAACACAACCGACTTCAATTCTCATATTCAAATTTAGGGGTACCGTTAATTTCTTCATGATCCAATCATCGGATCTCTAAAACAAATTAAGGTACTATCTTTCTAATAAAAAAAGGATTATTGAAAACGGTTCACGTGGTCCAAAGTTATGTATTCCGGCGAGATGATAACCTCCCTTTTTTTTGAAGTCGGTTAAAAGCGTTTGAGTTCTGTTAATCTGTAAATAAAGTGCAGTTTATGAATTTTAAAACGTTTATTTATTTATTACATACTGTACATAAAACTTGCATAAATGTATTTTAAAGAGGGTATTATCTGAAGCAAATTTTCAGTATTTTCCGGTGATATATCTTCAGAAATATAAAACCCCCCTAAAATATATTCCTGGGTGCGCCCCTGGACAAATGGCTTAATTGAACTTACATCTCTCGAATGTTTCTATCAAGGCTACAAGGGCGTTTTATGCCTGTCAAACGCCTCATGGCAAGACTTGGGGAACATCTCCCAATATAACGTATTGGACTTTGAATACGGTAGTACAGTCCGTTGTTATATATGCGGCACTGGCCTGGTGGCCAAAAACTAACAGTGCTGTTACACGACATGTATTTGCATATGTAAATGTTACCATATATTACAACGTACCAAAAAAGTAGCATTTACATATGCAAATACATATCGTGAAAGAGCGCTATAAGCAAGCAAAAGCGGGTGCCACCTTGAACAGGCTGCACCGACTGGTCCGCGTGGCCATTAGAGGAGATACGCGCACCCGTCCAACGAATACAATTGGTGTCATAACAGGCATACCTCCTTTGTCTATTGAAAAAGAGAAGGGACTGCTGTGAAGCGATAATAACTATGAGTGCCGAAAGGTCCCAAGTATGGTACTGAGGCAGGCGTACTTGGACCAAGATTCCACAAAAGTCTGCCAATGGGCACGTACCCAACCATATTCCAGGATGAAGTTTTCGAAATCGAAGTTTGCGTTCGCGAATGCAGCCGAAAGTCAGGCAGCGTTAAATGCCTTAGACTATTTTGAAACGGCATCAAGGATTGCGTACGGCTGTAAAACTCTTTTGAACCCCCTTCGAGCGTGATAACGCTGTGGTGGGTTCCGGGACATGAAGGGCTTGAAGGCAACAAAAGGTCTGACTATCTCGCAAAGCGCGGGGGGTCCAAATGCGCTGCCATGATCCAGAGCCTTTTGTGACAGCCCACGTATCATGATTAGCAGACTGATACACCTTCGGGAACGATTGTCTTCTTCATCCAAAATTTGCAACATGGCGCCCTCCAAAGTGCTTAGCTTCTTATACAGCCTAAGGTTGGAGTGATTTCAATTAGCGTTTAGCACAATAGAAATTTTTAGGTCGCAGCGCGGTTACCCCCGACGTGATATTAACAAAAATAATAATAATATGTATGTGAAAAGAGACATACATTTCTTAAGTCTATACAGTAAAATGAATTGTTATACGCAGCTAATTTGTTTTTATTGTACTAGCTGTATTTTAGTTTTTCTAAATGTTATGTTTCCCAAGATTCTAATAAACTTGACATTGAAAAAAAAAATAGAAACCAAAAATTGGTANCCCACGATGATTGAAAATTAGAGCTACCGAAATTTTTCCTAAATTTGCAAAAATTCGCAAACTATAGCTAATATTTAAAAAAGANGAAAAAAAATTGTCCATGGCAACACTGTTCATATACCCGTTCTCCTTAATATTTTGAGCCGACTACAAACGTCCCACTACGTCCTGCATGTGAATATGCAAGTACAAGTGGACCTGCTGCCCACTGCAGGCCATCGTCACTTTGCGTTTCGGCCCCCAGTCCAAACCGCACGCAGCTGCTCGCTGCGCTATCATCAAGACACCCATATAACTAAGTTGCACGCCTCTTCAATAAAATCCGTGTATGTAATTCATATGCCCATAAGTATGTAAATACATATGTATGTACACCAGGCTGGGTCGATTTTGTATGGGGGAAAATAAAAGTCATTTGACCGCATTGTAATAGTAATATTATGATGTCTTAGGTCTAAGCCAATTGTTAATGGCCAAGAAAAATGAATTTAAAACTAATCTTTAGCCCGCGCAATCGAATCAAAGTGTATGAATTTTGAAAACGAAACTTTGGCTTGCAATATCTATGGAATGCGTTATTGTTATAAACAGGACGATATATCAAATTAAGGGCTATTAAATTTAGTACCTCACGTTCATTTATCATTTTTCAATAAGTCTACACGTTTTTGAGATATTAACATAAAACTTACAAAAACTATAATTTTCCCTTATGAATTTTCAATTCTTCATAACTTCAGCAACCAAGTGAAAAATACAAAAAAGTGAGACGAGATTTATTTAAAACGTTTTAATGTTTTCGGATGTTTATATAATATTAAAATGACCATGGACTTGGTCACGCCGATTTGGTCAGTTTTCAAGATCGTGGTGAATGAACGAGTTGTCAAAGATTAGGAATCGTTTGACAAGTTAATAGTAGTTTCAAACATATAAGTATTTACATACATTAGCATAATACAATTAGGGTGAGAAACGCCCATTTTAAGTATATTTTTGCAGTCTTGAAAACTGGTACGGAATGGTTTCATTAGTCGCCGAAGAAGCACATTTTTCGCGGTTTCTAAATTTGTCGTTATATGAAAGTAGGGGACGTGTAATATGTATAAATATTTTAGTTAATTCCCTTATGTGAAAAAGTGTCGGTAGGTAAATGTAATAGTCTTTAACATATCCTGGGAAATCCTTTTGAGGACTCTCCAATTGGATGATATTGCTTTGCATTCAGCTTGAACGAAAAAAGTCACTCGCTGGCCAGTTTTCTGTAATCCGGTTCTTTTATTTATACAATTGAAGAGAAATTTTTTTAGAAAAAAACTGGAAATCCACTTAAGTTTTTCGATATAACTTTGGTAAATGTTACTTGATCGGTACGTAATAATTAACAAATTGAAGGCGAGACTTACTGTTAGTGATTTATGATAATAATATTATGAAAATCGTTCAGATTATAAACAAATTATTTTAAAATAAAACAAAATTTAACAAAATTTTTTGTAATTTTTCTATATTTGCAATTTTTAAATTGTATGCATAAACATAAGTAAACTAATTAGTGTTTCTAGAAGTTGTGCCTTTTCAGTGTTTCCATACTCATTTGCATAAACAAAATTTTCCCACGATGATTGAAAATTAGAGCTACCGAAATTTTTCCTAAATTTGCAAAAATTCGCAAACTATAGCTAATATTTAAAAAAGATTAGAATATTTGGAACTAGCGATCGAAATGCACGCCAGCAATGCGTGTTCTGCTGTTCTTTACATGTTTTGACTATAGGCCAGTGCAATTATCAAGAGAACAATTAAAATTTTCTTGAAAATAGATACGTTTGAGATTAACGATGAACTAAAGGGCTGCGAGAAATGATATTTGACTTTTTCTTTTGAGTTAACGGATTCATTATCTAATAATATGCACCAAACCTTTTTGCTGAACCCAGAATTTTCAANTATTTTTGCAGTCTTGAAAACTGGTACGGAATGGTTTCATTAGTCGCCGAAGAAGNAGTTGTCAAAGATTAGGAATCGTTTGACAAGTTAATAGTAGTTTCAAACATATAAGTATTTACATACATTAGCATAATACAATTAGGGTGAGAAACGCCCATTTTAAGTATATTTTTGCAGTCTTGAAAACTGGTACGGAATGGTTTCATTAGTCGCCGAAGAAGCACATTTTTCGCGGTTTCTAAATTTGTCGTTATATGAAAGTAGGGGACGTGTAATATGTATAAATATTTTAGTTAATTCCCTTATGTGAAAAAGTGTCGGTAGGTAAATGTAATAGTCTTTAACATATCCTGGGAAATCCTTTTGAGGACTCTCCAATTGGATGATATTGCTTTGCATTCAGCTTGAACGAAAAAAGTCACTCGCTGGCCAGTTTTCTGTAATCCGGTTCTTTTATTTATACAATTGAAGAGAAATTTTTTTAGAAAAAAACTGGAAATCCACTTAAGTTTTTCGATATAACTTTGGTAAATGTTACTTGATCGGTACGTAATAATTAACAAATTGAAGGCGAGACTTACTGTTAGTGATTTATGATAATAATATTATGAAAATCGTTCAGATTATAAACAAATTATTTTAAAATAAAACAAAATTTAACAAAATTTTTTGTAATTTTTCTATATTTGCAATTTTTAAATTGTATGCATAAACATAAGTAAACTAATTAGTGTTTCTAGAAGTTGTGCCTTTTCAGTGTTTCCATACTCATTTGCATAAACAAAATTTTCCCACGATGATTGAAAATTAGAGCTACCGAAATTTTTCCTAAATTTGCAAAAATTCGCAAACTATAGCTAATATTTAAAAAAGATTAGAATATTTGGAACTAGCGATCGAAATGCACGCCAGCAATGCGTGTTCTGCTGTTCTTTACATGTTTTGACTATAGGCCAGTGCAATTATCAAGAGAACAATTAAAATTTTCTTGAAAATAGATACGTTTGAGATTAACGATGAACTAAAGGGCTGCGAGAAATGATATTTGACTTTTTCTTTTGAGTTAACGGATTCATTATCTAATAATATGCACCAAACCTTTTTGCTGAACCCAGAATTTTCAACAAAAATTGGTCTTATTCGGCTAGTGTGCTGTGGCGGTCGATGCGCGGGCTCTTACAATTAAAATAAAAGACTAATATTTTGCAGGCTTGTTGTTGACTTCACGATACAATATATTTTCATTATTACCAAGGGATTTGAGAAAAATTAGATTTTCGACCCGCCCTAATATACACTTATGTATGTAGTAGGGGCATGGATGTACATATGTATGTAAATACATACATACGTGCGACAATGCAGGGGCTTAGACTTCTCCGCCAATGTTCATTATTCTTCTTTCTACGTCAACTTGTAACGATTTTTGTTGCTTAAATCACCAACTAAAGCACTAACAAAATACTCAAGATTCGCCTAACTTCGTACTTTTCCCCAATTTAAATTTACTGGTGTTATTTTTGATTTTTTCCTGTTTGGTGCAATTATCATATTCACTGAAGTTTTTTTTTCTGGCATTTGTTGCAGTGTTTTTTACGTTTTGTTTGCTACGGACACAATTTGCATTTCAGTGCGCTATCCCCCCTCACATGAACACGAAACTGGCGCAAGTACCAGAACACGTGTTCACCCCGCGCGCAAGCCTCAACACTTGCCACTTCTGCGAAGAGAACACAATTGAACGGAACTGAAAGGCGTCCGGCAATTCGATACGACACACGCCACAAACGAGGGCAAAACGAAAAGATCGAGGCGAGACAGATTTAGTTTACAGCGCAAATGCACATCTTTACGCGACGCGGCGCACTTTTGTAATGACGGCTGGCGCTGAAGTGCACGCGCTAATATACCGGTGGCGTTCGTTGAAGCACTGCGGGTGCTCTCTCTCAACAGCTGGCAAGCTGTAGAAAATGCGCCACTCCGCGGTTAGTGTAATAATAAATTTTGCTCAGCAGCACGAATTTACCTGAACCGACGAATAACAGGGATGGAAAATCAAAATTTAAAAATGGGCCGAATTCTTCTGAAACAAGTCTATGGGCCGAATGCATAAAAACTGACCAACTGCTTTTACCTAAAATTTCATACCTTTCACTTAAATTTATTTGAACAAATCGAGTAAGTCTGGAAATTTTAAGAAAAGGCATTTTCTTAGGTTTTGTGCACACGGCCCAATATGCCAATAAGATCAAAATTACCTATAGTTATAATTTCTATAGATGGGCAAAAGACGTCACGCTTTTTCACTCGTGAGCGTGAGCAGTTTTGAGTGAAAAATCACGAAACTTCCGTGATCGTGCGTGACTGAAATTTTTGCTGGCGGGAGCGTGCGTGACTTAGTTTTCCGTGAATCACGTAATTTTCACATATCGAGCCCGAACCGAAAAAAAGATGTAAAGACATTTGTTTCAAGGTTTTCTTTTTGGTGCAAAAGTGTTCCTACAGCATCAAAATTAAAATTTTGCCAAAATGTCGCTTACATATTTTTGGCCGTTAGGGCTTGGTAATATCTATGTACGTAAATTAGACTGCATCACCAAAAAACGCTGGGGGTTTTCCGCCGGAATTACAAACCTTCGGAAAAATATTAAGATTTACGTGAGCTGGACCGATTTCAAAATACCTCCAAAAACGGAGTTTTTTAAAGAACTTTTTGAAAACAAAATCGCCTCAGATGACAAAAAGTTTAAGCTTAAACAACCTGCATAAAAATTTTTTGAACTGAATCGTAATGAGATTTTTGATGCAGTTGTTTACATTTTTTCAAAGATTGGTTTAAGAAAAACTTGAATAACTGGACCAAACCTATTCCGATTTAGACTTATGAGATATTATTGGAAAGGTATTTTTCCACTCTTTTTATTTGTGTGCAAAAAAGTCATTCATTTTTTTCAAATACTTTGAATGAGTTTGTTTGCAAAGAAATAAAAAGGGTGAGAAAATACCTTTCCAATAATACCATAAGTCTAAATCGGTATAGTTTTGGTCCAGTTATTCAAGCTTTTCTTACACCAATCTTTGAAAAAAGTAAAACAACGTCAAAAGTCTCATTATTACGATTCCGGTGAAAATATTTTTTTTTAATATTTCTCTTCAGATTTTTTAAGCTTAAACTGGTGTGTCATCTGAGGGTATCTTTTTTAAACTCGTTAAGAAGCTGTTTTGATTAAAAATTTTCCGAAATATTTTAATGCCCCTGCGTAAGCCCGCGGGTACGGGCCGGAATATTTGCTGTCAGCACGAACTCGTGCGGGCCTGGGCGTTCAGTAAAATTTCAAAAGGCACGAAAAAGCCCGTTGCTAATACTAAAAATTTAAATGAGCTTTTGTTTTCATACAAAAAAATTGTACATAACTATATAAAACTCTTTACTCTACAATAAAAGTTGGCTTTTTATTTCCGGCTGGGGCGTGTCCCATCGTGNGGCACGAAAAAGCCCGTTGCTAATACTAAAAATTTAAATGAGCTTTTGTTTTCATACAAAAAAATTGTACATATATAAAACTCTTTACGCTACAATAAAAGTTGGCTTTTTATTTCCGGCTGGGGCGTGTCCCATCGTGCTGGGCCGGGCCGGGCCGGGCTCCACTAAAATTCTTAACGTGCGGGCTCGTGTTTTTGAAAGTGCCTATCTCTATTTTGAACCACTTAGGGCTAGGTACTCGATATCGAACCGAAAGTATCGATATTTTAATGCCCCTGATAGTAAAAAATGTTTGTTCTTTAAAGCCCAATTTATATCGGGAAGAGTTGATAATCAGATAAGTCTTGAAAGCATTTTTTTCGCATTCTCCTTTGTGTTTTCTATTTGCTTCCAGACGCGTCAACTTTTATTGAATTCAAGTTCGTGGTTCTTTAAATGGGAGGGATCTGCACTCTTCCCCTTTCTTCTCACCTCCTTCGCCTTGGAACGAGCAGACTTGAAAGCAAGCTTGACGTGTCTGAAAGCTGACTAATTTGAGTTTAACACATTCGATGCGATACTAGGATTCTGGTTCTCGATTCCAAAAAAATATCGTTTTAAAACTATCGAGTAAAAAATATCGGTATCTAATGCCAAAAGTATCGATATGGTATCGTATCGTATCGAAATTCGTGTCCCTACTTAGGGCGATGTTGCGCAGACGATCATATGAATCTCGGTAACGAATTGTTGTTGCTTTCACTGCAAAACGAAAAAACCGCAGGACCAATCGGTTCAGATTTGACCAGCCGGCTGAGACCGAAACACTGATCAAAAGCGGGTTCGCTTGGGAATTCAGTTTACTATTTGTTCCTTTTAGTAGCGAAATGGAGTATTTTTCATACTATTTGTCCTTTAAGTAGCAGAATGGTACATTTTTGCTGCATATGTGTACAAAGTAGTACATATGTAGAAAAAATTAATGCTGGCAACCCTTGTTTTGTTTGCTTTTAACATGTTGTTATAAACATACAAATTCCGTTTCTTATTTGTTTCGTCATTTCATAACAGAAATGTAAAAAGTAGTAAAAAAAATACGAAAGAAATATAACTGAGACAAAGAAATTCGCTGGTCATTTGAATCTCTGCATAACAGTATGTTGGTCAAAGAGAGTAAGAATGGAAAAAATGAGAGGAAGAGTGTCGTGACCAGGGACCATATGATCGCTGTCTGTAAACAGCCCTTATTATGTTGGTTGAAAAAATTACAAATTTGAAGTTATAAAGTCCTTTTTATAACAACTTAAACTTAAAATGAATATTGCCTCGTATCATCACAAGTTGCAAGTGTTGGCCGACTTCAAAAAAGGTGGAGTTTATCACTTCGTGCGAATATTTTTTTATGTATATATGTTACCGCATAACTTTGGACTACTTGAACTGATTTCGATAATTCCTTTTTATCGGAAAGGATACCTCAAGGGGGTCCCATACTAATTTGGTTTAGATAAAGCTATTGGATCATGAAGAAACTGACGATAATTTTTTATCAAATAAAACACCTCTTTGAGGTAAAATTTTCGATTGACAAAGCTGAGTGCAATGGGGTATAGTCGTTGCGCTGGGTATGCAGTTACAGTTGCATGGCTATACTCAATCCCGACTTTTGCGTCCTCGTTCGCGCACTCTGGGCAACGTGAGCAACCCATATGCGAGTGGAGCCTTGGGTCACGGCAGAAAGACAGGGAGCTTCGGTGGGGCCGCTCCGCCTTATTCGTTTTAAGGGCTCACTGAAGTCTGCAGCGTTTGGAGCAAGTGGCTAGCTATATAAACGTGTATTTGGTTGCGAAACCAACACCGTTCCAATTATGCGCTGGGTTTGGGACACGCCACGTAAAAACCACTTCCAGTGAAGAAGCTAGGCAAAGCCTCGGATGAAACCCCCGCCCCGGCTGGTTAATGTCCTCGTAAGGACAAAAGCTGACATCACCGCCATCCAAGAAACGCGTGTACTACAGCTGCCATGTAAAGGAGCGCAAATTCGGAGTTGGATTTGTGGTGGGAGAGAGACTCCGTCGCCGAGTACTGTCGTTCACCCCGGTGGACGAGCGTCTAGCCACAATCCGCATCAAAGCGAGATTTTTCAACATCTCGCTCATCTGCGCCCATGCCCCGATGGAAGAGAAGGATGAGGCATCTAAGAACCTCTTCTATGAGCGCTTGGAGCGTACGTACGAGTGCTGCCCCCGTTATGATATCAAAATCGTATTTGGCGACTTCAATGCCAGGGTGGGCAAGGAAGGGATCTTTGGAACCACGGTCGGAAAATTCAACCTCCACTACGAAACGTCCGACAACGAATTGAGACTGATCAACTTCACCGGGGCCCGAAACATGGTAGTATGCAATACTAGGTTCAAGCATAAAAAGATCCATCATACTACGTGGCAGTCTCCGGATCGAAAAACGAGAAACCTAATCGATCATGTTGTGATAGACGGAAGGCACGGTTCCAGTGTTTTAGACGTATGCACACTTCGAAGCCCAAACATCGACTCGGACTACTATCTTGTTGCAGCCAAGAAACGCGCCCGTCTCTGTGCAGCAAAAAATGTGCGCCCAAATATGCAAGGAAAGCTTAACGTCGAAAAGCTGCAATCACAACAGACAGCCAGCGCTTTCGCTACTCGACTCTCACACCTGCTCTCAGAGAGCACTCTTCAACAAACCGACATATGCGAGCAGTGGAACCACATTTCCCGCTCATTAAGTACCGCCGCCGAAGAAGTAGTCGGATTTCAGCGAGCCCGAAAGAACAACTGGTACGATGAGGAGTGTCAGGAAGCTGATAGAAAAAAAGATGCCGCCTACAGGGCCACACTGCGATCGGACGCAACGCGCGCTATGTGGGACCGCTATAGGGATCTGAAGAGGGAAGCGAGACGTATTTGCCGCAACAAGAAGAGAGAGGCAGAAATACGTGAGTGCGAAGAGCTTGAAATGCTGGCCGACAGGAGGAATGCCCGAAAATTTTACCAGAGAGTTAGGCGACTTACGGAAGGTTTAAAGACCGGGGCGCACTCCTGAAAGAGCAACAATGGCGACCTAGTAACCGATGTCCAGAGCGTACACAAGTTATGGAGGGAACACTTTTCCGCCCTACTAAATGGTATCAGCACGGAAAGTTGTGGAGAAGAAGAACGCGAGCCCGCAGTCGATGATGATGGAGTCGACGTTCCACCGCCTGACTATTAGGAGGTATGTATAGCAACAACGCGGCTGAAAAACACCAAAGCTGCTAGATCTGATAGCCTGCCAGCTGAGCTAGTCAAGAACGGCGGCGAGGAGTTGATAAGGTGCATGCATCAACTCTTGTGCAGAATATGGTCAGATGAACGCATGCCCGACGACTGGAATTTAAGTGTGCTCTGCCCAATCCACAAGAAAGGTGACCCCGCCATTCGCGCCAACTACCGCGGGATCAGCCTTCTAAGCATAGGTTACAAGGTCTTATCGAGCGTATTGTGTGAAAGACTGAAGCCCACCGTCAATGAACTGATTGGGCCTTATCAGTGTGGCTTTAGATCTGGCAAATCCGTCAGAGACCAGGTATTCACAATTTGCCAAATCTTGGAAAAGACCCGCGAGAAAAGGATCGACACTCACCACCTGTTTGTCGACTTTAAAGCCGATTTTGGCAGCACTAAAAGGAGTTGCCTATACGCCGCTATGTCTGAATTTGGCATCCTCTCAAAACTCACACGACTGTGTAAAATGACGTTGAGCAGTACCACCAGCTCCGTCAGAATTCGGAAAGAACTCTCCGAGCCGTTCGCCACCAAACAGGGTTTCAGATAGTGCGACTCCCTTTCATGTGACTTCTTTAATCTGATGTTGGAGAAGATAATAAGAGCTGCAGAACTGAACCGCTCAGGAACAATTTACTACAAGAGCGTGCAATTGCTGGCTTATGCCGATGACATCGACATCATCGGTAACAAAAACCGCGAAGTCTGTTCTGCCTTTTCCAAGTTGGATAGGGAAGCAAAGCGCATGGGTCTGGTGGTAAACGAGGACAAGACGAAGTATCTCCTGTCATCAAACAAACAGTCAGCACATTCGCGCCTTGGCACCCACGTCACTGTTGACAGTTACAATTTCGAGAAAGTAGAGAATTTCGTTTACTTGGGAACCAGCATTAACACCGATAATAATGTCAGCATTGAAATCCAACGTAGAATCACTCTTGCCAACAAGTGCTACTTTGGACTGAGTAGGCAATTCAGGAGTAAAGTCCTCTCTCGACGTACGAAAACCACGCTCTATAAGTCAGTCATCATGCCCGTGCTGGTATATGGCGCAGAAGCATGGACAAAGACAACATCCGATGAGGCGGCTCTTGGAGTGTTCGAGAGAAAGATTTTTCGGAAGATTTACGGGTCTTTGCGCGTTGGCGACGGCGAGTACCGCAGACGATGGAACGATGAGCTGTATGAGCTTTACAATGACATGGACGTAGTGCGCGAATTAAAATACAGCGGCTCCGCTGGCTTGGCCAGGTCGTTCGAATGGACACCGATGCTCCAGCTCTGAAAGTATTCAACTCGGAACCCGCTGGTGGTAGCAGAGGAAGAGGGAGGCCCCCACTGCGATGGAAAGATCAGGTGGAGAAGGACTTGACTTCACTTGGCTTTTCCAATTGGCGTCAGTTGAACTCGGCCAAAATCGCTTAGGCGGTTACAGCGCCAAAAAAGAAGAGGAAGAAGACGAAAGCTGAACTAGAAACACAAAATTTATGATATCAATTTCGGGACGAAAATTAGACTAATTTTTTTAACTGCCCTGGAAACTGACGGAAAATAATTTTATTTATTCGGAACGCTGAAAATTTCTGTCTACTCCTAGAAACATAAAATAAAACAAAAAAACTATAATATAAAGAAACTATACAAAAAAGCAAATAAGCAAATGGATGTATAGAATTAACAACAACAACCACGCTGTCGATTTTAAATAGCGGCAAATCAGCTGCACTTGATAGTAGTTGGTTGAATAAGGAAAATGAATTAGCAACAAGAGTTTACGGG
>NW_016157429.1:51516-51856 GCF_001687245.7 Rhagoletis zephyria | reverse complement strand
TGACAACATCCGATGAGGGGGCTCTTGGAGTGTTCGAGAGAAAGATTTTTCGGAAGATTTACGGGTCTTTTCGCGTTGGCGACGGCGAGTACCGCAGACGATGGAACGATGAGCTGTATGAGCTTTACAACGACATAGACAGTAGTGCGCGAATTAAAATACAGCGGCTCCGCTGGCTTGGCCAGGTCGTTCGAATGGACACCGACGCTCCAGCTCTGAAAGTATTCAACTCGGAACCCGCTGGTGGTAGCAGAGGAAGAGGGAGGCCCCCACTGCGATGGAAAGATCAGGTGGAGAAGGACTTGGCTTCACTTGGCGTTTCCAATTGGCGTCAGTTGGC
>NW_016157429.1:51124-51481 GCF_001687245.7 Rhagoletis zephyria | reverse complement strand
TATTTGATATCAATTATTTTGGGGTAGCAAATTTAAAATCCTACGAAAATACAAACAATAATCTAAATGTTTTGATCTAACGATGAGCTGTATGATCTTTACAACGACATGGACATAGTGCAGCGAATTAAAATACAGCGGCTCCGCTGGCTTGCCAATGTCGTTCGAATGGACACCGACGATCCAACCCTGAAAGTATTCAACTCGGAACCCGCTGGTGGTAGCAGAGGAAGAGGGAGGCCCCCACTGCGATGGAAAGATCAGGTGGAGAAGGACTTGACTTCACTTGGCTTTTCCAATTGGCGTCAGTTGAACTCGGCCAAAATCGCTTAGGCGGTTACAGCGCCAAAAAAGAAG
>NW_016157429.1:27075-51099 GCF_001687245.7 Rhagoletis zephyria | reverse complement strand
GACGAAAGCTGAACTAGAAACACAAAATTTATGATATCAATTTCGGGACGAAAATTAGACTAATTTTTTTAACTGCCCTGGAAACTGACGGAAAATAATTTTATTTATTCGGAACGCTGAAAATTTCTGTCTACTCCTAGAAACATAAAATAAAACAAAAAAACTATAATATAAAGAAACTATACAAAAAAGCAAATAAGCAAATGGATGTATAGAATTAACAACAACAACCACGCTGTCGATTTTAAATAGCGGCAAATCAGCTGCACTTGATAGTAGTTGGTTGAATAAGGAAAATGAATTAGCAACAAGAGTTTACGGGATGTACATAGCTCAATGGTTAACGCTTCTGAATTTCAACATCGATTACGCAGGTTCAATCCCTGCTGAAGTTTAGAAAAAAGAAGTCTGATGAAGAGATGTGGTGATCTCCGAAATAGCTGCTATAACTTCTACCGCTTAGACTTTGTTGCTTTTTCAATTTTTCCTAATAAATAATCGTGGTACAAAGCTCAATAAAAATATTAAAAAATAAAATAAAACAATTGTGACTTTGGCAACGTTTCGAATAAATAAAACTATATTCCGTCAGTTTCCTGGGCAGTTAAAAAACTTGTCTAATTTTCGTCCCGAAACTGATATCATAAATTTTGTGTTTATAGTTCAGCTTTCGACACTCGAAAATTTTACCTCAAAGAGGTGTTTTATTTGATATCAATAGGGATAAAACGATACCATGGAAGTATCGATACGTGTACTTGGAAGTAGCATCGAAAGAAAGTATCAATGCCTAGTAAGTATCGGGCTAAAAGTATCGATACCTACTTATATCGATATTTGTACCTATATAAGAATTGTTTGTATAAAACACGCCATCACATATGTATGAAATTTTGTCAAAATAATTTATGTGACTATAATTTTTGATTTTAGGCGAATGCTACTTAATCTTTTTAAGAACAACTTTAAGTTTTAAAACATGGTTTACTAGGATGGCCTCCCAGAAAACAAGAAAAAAGACAAAGTCCAATACGTTGTTTTTAAAAAGTCCCCAGAATTTTGTTAACAGAATTGTCTTCGTTTGTATGTATGTACTAGACCTCTGCATGAGTCGATTCTAATTTCAAGCCAAAGAGAGTACAGTAGAATTGTGTATTCTATTTCAAGTTCAAAACACCCAACGTTTTGAATTTTGTATTTTATGAATATTCATTGCGTTTCAAGTTTTCTAACTTCATATAGAATTATATAAATGAATGAATGAAAAACCTTAAATTTATTCAGACTCAAATTTATTACAATTTATGTGATATTTTGTGTTTAGCATCGAAAACGAAAAAAAGAATGGAAAGTGTAGAGGAAAATGTAAGTACGTTTAGCTTAAAATGATGTACGTATGTATGTATAGTGAATCTACATTTCAGTCCATTTAATAATGATAATGGTATATGTTTATAATAACAGAACTCCGCAAGCGCATTATTGCAAAGTGCCGGCATCAAGAAGAAGCTCCACAGTGGAGAATACACACTGAGTCAAAAAAGAGGTCGTAGCAAAGTTTGGGAGATATTTTCCAATGTTAAAAATAACTCTGGCGAAGAGTTGCCCGATATTGTAGCATGTAAAAGATGCTACAGCATTTACAAATTTACGGGGTGCACGTCAAATATTGTAAGACATAAATGCTATATTATAAATACCCATACTGTGGATCAGGAGATTCAAAGTTATTCAAACCTAAATGTAACGTTCACTGCTGACTTCGACTGCCTTAAATGGTGGTATCTGAACAAAAATTTTTTTCCAATTTTATACAAAACGAGCTGCAAAATTTTCTGTATACCCGCAAGTAGCGCGGCTTCTGAAAGAGCCTTTTCAGATGCAAGAAATTTAATAACCGAAAAACGTTGTACTATTGCTCTTAACCCAGACAATGTAAATTAAATAATGCTTCTGCATTCAAATATAGAAATATAAATATACTATATGTTGAAACCAATTCTATTCTTATCTAATGACTCTCTTTTATGGCGCATACAAGTACAAAATATGTATAAGAAAAGTTCAATAAATACAAGGAAATGTAGGTATTTAGATTTATAAAAATAAAAAAATTCCATCATATTCACTCAATTTGTTTTCACATCGTTTGAATATTGTAATGTCGACAATCATATCAGCAAAGCTATTCATTTAAATTCAATAAAATTCAAACCCAATCACATTCATTTAATTTCAATATGAATGATTCATTTGCCGTTTAGAATGGATTCATGCAGCCCTCTAGTATGTACGTATTTTATTTGTTATTTTGTACAAAGAGAAAGCAATTGAGATCAAAAACAATTATTTTATAATTTATTTCATACAAATGAATTAATTAATAAAAGTCATCTGTATTCTAACACTGTTCAACAGCAGTTCTGCAAAGTAACAATGGTATATTTCTGAAAGAAGTAATCATGTTGATAATTTTTAGAGTGAAAAGCTGCTAAGTCCATTTGTTGAAAATTTATAGGGGAGGAAAAAAACTTTTCAAAACATTTCCTTCAAGAGTTTTGCAGAAGGATCCGTTGCAAATTAAAAGATTTAGAATTTTTTGTGAGCTTATCGTTTTTTCTGTGCCTCTTTTGGAAATTGCCTTTAATCTATATATATAAAACAAAGTCGTGTTAGTTACACCATTTATAACTCAAGAACGGCTGGACTGATTTTTATGATATTTGGTTTTTGAATTTGTCTACCTTCCGAATAGAAGAATAACTATTAAAACAACCGCTAGGTGGCGCTGGAGTCGAGTTATTAGTAAAACCCGTATTTATGGTCCGATTGGCCTCATATTTGGGATATGTATTGACAATAGGAAAAACAATACGATTGCAACAAAAGAGCCGCCAGGTAGCGCTGGAGTCGAGTTATTAGTAAAACCCGTATTTATGGTCCGATTGGCCTCATATTCGAGATATGTATTGACAATAGAAAAAACAATACCATTTCAAAAAAAAAGCCGCCAGGTGGCATTGGAGTCGAGTTATTACTAAAAATCGTGTTTATGGTCCGATTATGCTTAGATTCAAAATATGTATTGTTAACAAGAAAAAGAATTCTTTCGAAAAAAATTTGCTGCCAGGTGGCGCTGAAATTGAGTTACATATGTATTTGTAATTAAAAATCGTTAATAAGAAAGTGAGCGTGAAATTTAAAAGTTTGAAGAGGAAAGTTTGTGAAATTTTGTATCAATTGTCAAATAAGTAGGCAGTTATTCAGTTGCCATTACATACCATTGAGATAGATGCCAACATTTTTTTCCGAGTTTTCGCCAATTTTAATTCAGTGTTCGACGGTTATTGCATTTGATTTCGATTCAATTAATTCGTTTCAAACAATTTTTTCTGAAGTTATTCAGCGAAAAGTGATTTCAAAGGTGGCATTGTGCGCGCAATCAATCCGATCGATAATTTTGGTGTGTTTGGTTTTCCACGATTTCTGGGGAAATTATTTTCGATTGCGATTTTCAAACGGTAAGTTGCCTCCAAAGGCGTTCACTTTGTGAGGTTATTACATTTGTTTTTGTGCGCTTATAGATAATTTCTTAATTAAGTAATTGTGAATAATGTGGTTAGTTTTCAAGTGTTATTTACAATGCCGCGACGCAGAAGATCTAATCTTTCACAACGAAGTCATAATGCAATTAGACTTTGGAATATAGCCAATCAAACCACTGCAGATGAGCGAGAAACCGCGCGAGAACAGCGCCGCGTTAGTATGGTCCGACTTCGTGCTTCACAAACACAAGAACGAAGAGAGGAAGTACGTCAAACTGCTCATTTAGCAATAAGAAATCGTCGAGCTTATAATACAGATCAACAACGTGATTATATTCGAGGCGCAAGAAGTTATTCAAGTGTTGATTTGAATCGAGTAGCGTTTCAATACGATTGCACAATTGACTACAGCTCGCATCCTTCTGTTAAACTTGACTCCATGGATGTTGTGTGCGTTCATTGCGGTACTTTGAAGTTCGCCGGAGAAACGCCAGGATTGTGCTGCCTCAGTGGAAAGGTGATGTTGCCATTGCTGTCTCCGCCACCTGAGCCATTGCATTCGCTGCTTCGTGGCGACACACACATTCAAGGTAGTTTCTGCTCGATCGAATAAATATTAATTTTCTTTTGATGGTCATAAATCTGCAATTCTGACTTCGCCTTTGTCTATACAGATCCAAGGCCAAATTTACTTTATGGGCAATATGGAGGACCAACTTGATCGGCGTCAAACCATCAATACGGCAACAAAAAGAGCAATTCTTCAAGAACTACAGCAACTCCTCCTTGAACATCACGCATTGGTTCTATTGTTCAAAACTGCATTGGATCGCATGCCAAGTGATGACCATAAAGTCATGATCAAAGCGGATAAACGACCCGTCGGAACACACGAACGCCAATTCAACGCTCCAACAATAGATGAAGTCGCAATTGCGATTGTTGGTGAAAACTTGGAAACACGTGATATTGTGCTTACACGTCATGACACTGGACAACTGCAAAGAATGTACGAAACTCACCGTTCATACGACACATTGCAATACCCGCTGATGTTTTGGCAAGGAAACGATGGATATTACTTCAATATCAACATGATAAATCCATTGACCGGTGAGTATCAATATCAAAATTTTCTTTTCAACATGACACTAATTTCAATGATTTCAACAAAGGCGAGGAAAATACCAAGAAGGTTAGCTCCATGAATTATTACGCGTATCGTTTGATGATTCGTCAAAATGCTGACAACTATTTGCTGCGATTTCGTAGATTGTTCCAGCAATATTGCGTCGACATGTATGTGAAAATCGAAACAGAACGCCTAACTTTCATTCGGTTGAACCAAGCCAAACTGCGATCGGAGGAGTACATTCATTTACGCGATGCAATCAGAACCGAAGGAGATGCAACAAACGTTGGTCGATTAACTATTCTACCGGCAACGTATGTTGGCAGCCCACGTCATATGCATGAATATGCGCAAGATGCAATGACATATGTTCGTTGTTACGGTCGTCCGGACCTATTTATAACATTTACGTGCAATCCGAAATAGACAGAAATTCGTAAACTGCTTCTCCCTGGACAGACATCAAGTGATCGTCACGACCTCACCGCACGTGTCTTCAGACAAAAGCTCCGGTTGCTGATGAACTACATTATTAAGCAACGCGTATTTGGGGATACTCGATGCTGGATGTATTCGATAGAATGGCAAAAACGAGGCTTGCCGCATGCACACATTCTTATTTGGTTAGTGGAAAGAATTCGTCCGGACAAAATAGATGACATCATATGTGCCGAGATTCCTGATCCCGAAACCGATCCAGACCTGCATGATGTTGTAATTACAAACATGATTCACGGACCGTGTGGGGTCATCAACCCCCAATCCCCGTGCATGGTCGACGGAAAGTGTTCTAAACGTTATCCGCGAAATTTGACAGCGGAGACTATCACTGGCAACGATGGCTACCCACTGTATCGGCGTCGATCACCCGAAGATAACGGTTGAAAGTGAAGGGAAATGATTTTGAGGTCGACAATACTTGGATTGTTCCGTATTCGCCCCTTCTTTCTAAAACATTCAAGGCACATTGCAACGTGGAGTCTTGGAACTCCGTGAAGTCAATCAAATACATCTGCAAATATGTCACGAAAGGTAGCGATATGGCGGTTTTTGGCGTACAAAATATCAACACAGACGATGAAATCACGCACTATCAAGTTGGTCGATATGTGAGCTGCAATGAGGCAATTTGGCGTATATTCTCATTTCCCATTCATGAGCGTCATCCCACCGTTGTACATTTGGCGGTGCATTTAGAGGATGGTCAACGAGTGTATTTCAATGCATCAAATGTTGCTCAACGTGCTGAAACACCTCCAATGACAACATTAACCAGTTTCTTTTGGATTTGCCAGAGTGATCCGTTTGCACAGTCGTTGCTCTACTCCGAGGTGCCAAATTATTACACTTGGAACGCTTCATCGAAGAAATTTCAACGTCGGAAGCAAGGCGACGGGGTTCCTGGTCATCCGGATGTGCGCTCAACTTGTTCTCTTGGTCGCCTTTACACAGTTCATCCGAAGAATGATGAATGCTTCTCCTTGCGGTTGTTGCTGGTAAATGTTCGTGGGCCGACATCATTTCAATCACTTCGAACTGTCAATGGTTTAGTGTGCCCAACATTTCGTGCTGCATGTCAAAAGCTCAGTTTGCTTGAAAACGATACTCATTGGGATACGACAATCGCTGAGGCACTTATTTCTGCATCTCCAAATCAGATACGCACATTAGGGGTATTCACCATCCGGTGCATACGGTGCATAGATAGCATAAATAGCATGATTGTATAATTTTGTTGTTGTTTCATGTGTTCAAACAACAACAAAAGTAGCCAATCATGCTATTTATGCTATCTATGCCCCGTGCTAGACAGTATGCACCGGATCGTGAATACCCCTATTATTTGCTATCATTATTTCGACATGCTTCCCATCGAATCCACGTGAACTGTGGAACAAGTACAAGGCTGACATGTCAGAAGACATTTTACACAGAATTCGTATCAGTTCAGGCAATCCCGAACTCGAGGTGAATGAAGAGATACATAACCAGGCTTTAATTTTAATTGAAGACATATGTTACCTCATGTGTGACAGTTTGTTAGTCAAGTTAGGAATGCCAACACCACATCGCGAATTGAATGAAGCATTCAATCGAGTATTGGAACGTGAACGTGAATATGATCGCAATGCATTGAACCAATCAGTTCGGACAAATTTACCACTGTTGAACACCCAACAGAAGGTAGTGTACAATACCTTAATGAAGGCGATTGATGATAGAAACGGTGGTTTATTTTTCCTCGATGCGCCCGGTGGAACTGGGAAAACATTCCTCATGTCATTGATTTTGGCCACTGTTCGTGCGAGATCGGAAATTGCAATAGCAGTTGCTTCTTCTGGGATAGCAGCCACGTTGCTAGAAGGATGCCGAACGGCTCATTCCGCGTTGAAGTTGCCTTTGAACCTTCAAACGACTGAAAACCCGACATGCAACATTGCGAAACACTCAGCCATGGCCAAAGTTTTGGTAGAAAGTAAAATCATCATCTGGGATGAATGTACAATGGCGCACAAACGCGCATTGGAAGCACTTAATCGCACTTTGAAAGATCTGCGCAATGACTCAAAATGTTTTTTTTGGCGCAATGATTCTACTGTCTGGTGACTTTCGCCAAACATTACCAGTCATTCAGCTGACAACAAATATGCGAGTTGCATTGCTAAATGATCCATCCGCCGAATCTTTCTCTAAACAATTGCTGACTATCGGTAATGGCCGTGTTCCTGTCGACAAATCAAACGGATTGATTTCCTTTCCACTGAATTTTTGTAATTTCGTTTCAACAACGGACGAGCTCATCAACAAAGTGTTCCCGAATATAATTGCTAACCACAAATATCACAATTGGTTGAGTGAACGAGCAATTCTTGCGGCAAAGAACAAAGATGTAAAGGGTGAACACACCAAAACTGCGACACTTTGGGAAGCTTACCCAAAACGAATTCAATATTTTGAAATTGAAATACCATAAGTTGACCATGACCTTAGTTGAACGTAGAAGAAATTTCATTTGAATTTGATTCCTGGTTCAGTTAAAAATGGCAACCGAGCTAGAAAGGAGACAAACCATTTTGCACGAGTTTATAAATGATCCGGCCTTAAGTACACGTAAAATTGCTAAAAAATTACAGAGTGCACTATTCGACAGTTTGCAGGGTTTTAATCGGTACAAATAAGGCCTGATAGTTACGAGAAAACCAGGGAGCGGGGGTTAGCATGGTCAAAGTGATAAAAACAGTGCTCGGAAGGTCCTCAGTGCGTTTTCGCGAGATCCGAAGATTTTGTCGCGTTATGTTGCAAAATCCGTACGGAGATCGCAGTTTTTCGTACAAAAGGTAAAGCGGAAAGCTTCATTGAGATGTTCTACAGCTCAAACAGCGCCAGACCGAGGCACAAAGTAGAATGTTACAGCGAAATCCCGCATTCGGAAGTTGTATGAATTCTAAATTAAAAAATACAACTGCATTGTTATGGACTGCGAGACCTACTGCTATAAAAATTCGAAATATATTGCAGGTCAAGATTTTTATACTGCTGCAAGTCGTCAAGATGCCCCTGAAAGTTGTAAGCTGAAAATGAAGTCCAAATTTCCAAAAACCACATGGTTTGGCAAGCTATTTGTTCCTGCGGCCGTAAGAGCAGCCCTTTTTTCCCATCCGGGACAATGAATGATCAAGTTTATCGGGATGAGTGCCTCAAAAGGCGTCTTCTGTCATTTATCAACAGATAAGGAGTAGGACATCGTTCTAGGCGGACATGGCGACCTGCCACTATGCCACATTGCCGTGGTATAATGCAAATAACATCAATTTTCTACCTCACGACTTCAATCCACCCAATAGCCCAGAGCCACGTCCTATTGGGGAATATTGGTCAATTGTCAAAGGAATCTTGAAGAAAACAGGTGAAAGAGTGAAAATTATTGAAGAGTGCAAAACAAAGTAGTTGTGCGCATCGCGTAATGTCGATGATGCAGTCGTGCAGAACATGATGGCGCGTGTGCGATGAAAATACCGATCACTTGCATATGGAGCAAATAATATCTAATATTTTAACATTTTAATAACATCTAAACTTCCAAATTATATAATACAAAAAAAAATAATTTCAAGGCCTTCTAGTTTGTTTCTGGTAGTAATTTCTAAGTGTCGCATTTTTGGTGTGTTCACCCTTTAGACCACTTAAATATTACAATTCAAAATCAAATCATTGGTCCACTTCATTCCTTCAAATCTATAGACTGTGTAACAAATGAAGACGAAGCAACCAACTATCCAACTGAATTCTTAAACTCATTGGATCTGCCTGGCTTACCACCGTACAATTTACAACTGAAGGTTGGCTCCGTAATTGTCATGATTCGAAATCTTAACCAACCAAGACTATGTAACGGAACGCGTTTGTTGGTGAGAAAACTCATGGACAATGTTATTCATGCGACGATACTTAAAGGAAAGTTCGAAAGTGAGGAAGTTCTCATTCCGAGAATTCCGATGATCCCAACCGATATACCATTCGAGTTTAAACGAATTCAATTTCCGATTCGTCTTGCATTCGCCATGACGATCAACAAATCACAAGGTCAATCTTTGAGTGTTTGTGGCCTGAATCTTGAAAATGAATGTTTCTCTCACGGTCAACTTTACGTGGCATGTTCACGTGTCGGAAAACCATCCGCTTTGTTCGTTTTCGCACCTGACAACAAAACGAAAAATGTCGTGTATAATAATGTGATTAAATAAATCGACTAGAGTGCAACCAACCTATCCACCAATTATGGTTTTTTGTAGATTTATTAAACTTAATTCATTGTGAGTTCTTTTTCATTTTACCGTTAAAAAAAACTGTTTATTCACCTACTAAGTTACTTTAACATTTATTGATTCTGAGGCGGTACGAGGTTCGCCGGGTCAGCTAGTTGAATATAAACTTGAAGCGTTGCATTTTTAATTTACCTTGCTTGATATATCCAAATATGAGTTTTCACAAAAAGTGGAGTTAGCAAAATTACTTGGTATCGGACGAAAAGTATCGAGTATGTACTTGTATTTACTAGTATTGTTTTATCCCTAGATATCAATTATTTTTGGATAGCAAATTTAAAATCAACGAAAATCAAAACAAAAATATAAATGTTTTATTTTTCTCAAATAAATTGCTAAAAACGCTATCTAAATCAAATATTTAACATTGAATTCAATTCCATTGAAACATTTAATTTTTCGAATACAGAATAGTAATGGCCAAGGTGTATTAACCAAGGTGTGATTGACAATTCAGTGCGACTCTCTTTTAAGGTACTATTATGTCAAAAAGTATAAACAAACGAATTAACCCTTAGTTTTGCATGTATCTTGTCAGCACTGATGCCCTAAGCTTTTATTTCGATTATAGTTTTGTTTTACTTACATTACCTGGAATATATATATTTTGTCAATAAAATAAAACAAATTGTTTATAAAATAGTTTTAGCAATTTTCTTGTTTTTAATTGCCCAAGTTTTATGCTTTTGTGCGTTTATTTTTATATTTAAATTTTTTATCCTAAACATTTTTCGACACTTATAAAAGTAGGATTTTACATTTGTTTCCACTTTTACATGTGAGCTTAACTCTAACAATTTCGAAATTAAATTTTTTCATGCGAAATAGTTTTTCATTAAAGAGTTTGCTTCGAGCAGTTTTAAATTAAGCTCTTCCATACTTGCTTGCATGGTTTTAATTATTTCGGTAAGAAGAAATATTTCGGTTCTCAACGCGCATTCTAAACAGTCCCCTGTTTGAGTTTGGACATCAACAAATAATGTATCCTGATCGCGTTCTAAATCCTCACTTGTTTCAGTTATTTCGTATGGCATTGGGACTGCGCCTGGGTATAAACGATCTCGTTTGAAAGTGCTTGATTCGGACGGACAACTAATGAAAGCACTTTCCTTGAAGTGGTTTTCACAAACGCGAGATGAATCACGTAGTACAACACCACAGCTTTCTTCCCATCGCTGCCGTCTTAATTCGCAACTAGGTGGTTTAAAACATCCGCACTATTTTCGTGTCCTGACTTTTATTGCATACAGCGCACCGTTCAAACGTTTTGCTCCGTTTCATCTTGGTTTCCTTACATTAAATATTTAAGAAAAGTCGAACGTATTTACTTATTTCCCAACTTTAAATGTACTTGCTCTCCTCGGCGGTTTATCTCTTGACAATTTCACGTTTATTAAGAAAATTTGTTGCTTGAAAAATTTGTGTGTAACTTCTTTTTTAAACAAATTCAAATTTGAAAAAAAAAAATTCAAATGGGTTAAGAATTCATTTCAGTTTGACATTATAGCCTGGTTGTTATGAGAGCAATGCCAAAATCAATCACACTTTGTTGAATACATTTTGGTAATGGCTTTATTCATAAAAAATAAAGTAGGTTTAAAGAACTTTACAAAGTGGCGTTTTCATAAATATTTCAGTTTGTAAACCTTTTTTAAAGCTGCTTTATTTTTTATGAATAAGGCCATAAAGCGACAAAGAATGAGCAATCCTTCATATCCAAAGAAAAAATTAAAAACTAAAAAAAAATATTAAAAGTGAAAAATGATAATAAGGAGCAACTTCTCTTCGCTGCACACATGTGTTTTTTTAAGAAGTTTCACTTCTATCACGAGCACGGTGCTGCACTCGCCTTTTTTACTCATGCATTTTTGCTCAGTGGCAATAATCAAAGCGGAGCTTTTGCGAATGCGAATATTGTGCAAGTGCACTGATAAAACGTATATCTGGAAAAGAAAAAAATGTAGCTAAAATTTTGTTGCCTGTGGGGATGCTATGTTAAGAGTGTCCCCTACGTCGACCCTCTTTCGTAATTTTAATTAATAATGTTCAACGGCTGACTATAAGAGTCGACGATTTGCGTGTTAAAAGATTACCTTTAATTAGGTAAAAATTATGTAACTATCGAATATTATTTGTCAACGGTCTGTTGGTAAAACTGGATGCATCGCTAGTATTTTTCTAATTTTTCTTAAAAAATATTAATTACTTTTTTCTCATAAAACTTATTATTCTTAATTTCCGCGTTTCCTTTTATTAGTCTTTCTGCTCGAAAACAAAAACATTTATTTTAATTTTGTGTTAATTGTCAAAATTAGCACGCATCCAAATCAGTGGTGCACAACGTTGGCAGAGCTCCCAATCAGTGTTGCCAGAACTTTTTGGACGAACCGGCTAAAATGGCAAAAAAAACCGGCTAAAACCGGCTAAAATGTTTCAACTAAATTTCACATGTTTTATTTAAATAAATCACGAGTAAAAAGACTATTTCTTGGAGAGAAGTTACAAATTCGAGCCAGAAAAAATTTTGCCAGCAATAATTTGCAATTGGGAAAAACATATGATTGTGGCACATGGTTGGATCTTTTGTCGACGATAATTTGAATAAACAAGTTCGTGAAATTTAAAAATTTACAAACTGGAGCGATTTTAAAATGAAAAATGTAAGTTAATACTTGTTTACATAATTAATTTAGTTAATTCCAATGATATGAAAGGTACTGGGCAAAAAAAACTGTATTCTTAATCGGAATGCAATCTCAACCAGAGTCGATATAGTAAACCCGAAAAAGAAATTGAATCGTATGTTGAAGAAAGTCGGACTGACAATATATATACACGTAGATCCTGTTTTTTGACCCTCTGAAAGAATTTTAAAAATTCTTTACAAATTTCTTTTGTTTGAAATGCAACTGTGGAAACTAGCTGGCAGAAAAACTTGGAAATTTGCGTTTGTACAGAAAATTGCAAGTTTCTCTACATGAGAGAGAATTTGGGAGCATTTTTTCTTACTATCTGATATTTTGAGTGATAATTCCCGCCAGATTTTCGACGAACAAACCTATTGTCTTCCCTACAAGGCCTTTTCAGACTGACCGATTCTCAATACACTCAAATAGAAACCAATACACATAAAAAACGCTGTAAAAATTTCCCTTCAATTTTAAGGCAGTAAAACAACGACCTTAAGTTAACATCAACCGAGGCCATATGTTGACAAGGGATGCAAAATCACAGTTACACAAAAGAACTGGTCAGATATCTCAGAAATCCAGTCATATGACCGGCAGATGTCTCGTAGGATTCCCAGAGAGTTTTGCTTTACATAAAAATTTGTGCTCTTTTATTTTCATTTTGACTCACTTCAGTGTTGGTTCCTTTAATTCAAGTTGGCATTCGGTTTTTGGAATTTAAATAAGTTCTCAGCNGCTAAAATGGCAACACTGCTCCCAATACAAGCACAATATTTTTGTATCTGTATGTGTGTACTCAGCAAAACAGCTAGGGTTCGAACGATACTATCGATATTGAGTAAGTATCGATACTGGGGGTATAAAAATGAGTACCTTAATACTCGATACCTTATTTGGTAATTTTACTCGATACTTTGCAAAGTACTCGTAGTATCGAATACTTATTAAAAAACACACTTTTTAAATTTCTTCTTCCATTGGCAACCCAATTTTCTTTCCTTATATGGATTACTATCATTCAAATTTGTCCATCACTTAAAATAAACTAAAATTGCGCGTAGTCGGTTGCATAACATAAACCAAATAAGTTAAAGTTTAATGGCCTTATTCATACAAAATAAAGTAGGTTTAAAGAGCTTAATAAAATGATATTTTCATACATTCTTCAGTTTATATACCTTTTTTATTTTTTATAAACAAGGCCATAAAACTTTACGCAAAGTTCACGAAAAGGCAGAATTTTTAGAAACTTTTTGGGTATGCAGTTTTGCAACCTATTCAAGTTTACGTGTAGCCTACTACCATTGACTTTTAATTCAAACTTCCACATTATTATACTAAAATTGAATAGGATACAAAAATGCATACCCAAAAAGTTTACAAAAATTTCTTAATAAAATTTGAAATTCGTGAAAGTATATATATTATATATATATACATATATATATATATATACATATATATATATATATATATATATATATATATGTATTGTCATTTAACGTTAAAATTACTTCTAACATGAAAGTAAGTTCTGCAATGAAATAAAAATCAAATATGTTAAATTTCTATTGTTTTAATTTCAGGAAATAACTAGATATACGATTGAAGAATAAAATAATTTTAGTATCCCAAAAAACGTATTTTAATGAATCCGATACTGAGTAGTATCGATACTTTTTCCCTGATACTTTTAGAGTACCGATACCATAAGCTCGATTCCAATATGAGTACTCAGTATCGATACCAACGTCTGAAATTTCGAACCCTAAAAACAGCTCGCACATGTGATGCTTGCAGCATGAAGTACAAACGCAAACTGACCGGCTGCTAGCGGCGCATAAGTTCGGTAGCTGCGCACACACGACTTTTGTGTGAAAGCCGAGTAGCTCCCGGAGACTCCCGTATGCATCACTGATCTAAATAAAGATGGAATTCTATGTCTGCGTTCAAACACGGAAACTCGAGTTTCTTATTATAGGCGATTTCTCTTTTGGTGTTGCCTTTTGCATTCACACACAGAAACTCTTTTGTACGCAATTGTTGTTGTCAGCTGTGAATCTCCAACTTGAATTACTCAGACGAACGAGAACACAAAGCGTGTTTCCCCGAGTACGGCCGACTCGGTACCCGTCCCCTTTCCTCGTCGCTCTCTCCCCTACAAGCTTCGAGTTTCCGCAACAAAAGTTTCCGTGTCTGAACATCGACTTGGTAAATAATTCGACAGCCAAGTTCACAAATTAAATAAGAATTAATTCAAGGTGAATTTTATATCTATTGAGGAGTGGGACTTGGCATGTAATATATCGTTAGTATAGTAGTTATTTTTCCCCAACAGTTAAATTAGGTCAGATACTTTTAAGTTTGAAATAAAAGTCTTTCCGAATAGTAAACAAACCGCTTATCCAAATTAACCAAATTTGGTACCAAATAAAAGAGGACTTAAATAGCTTTTAAACAGAAATAACGATCGAAGGCTACACTGAGAAAAAAAACGCGTTGTAAGAATAAAAAAATTTTATTTCATTACCGTTTAAAAATGTTCGTTTTTATATCAAATGAAAAGTCTTAACAAAATGGATTTTTTCATTATATATACACTACGTATAATGGAAATATTCAAATTAAATACGCCGGTATTAAAATTAAGCATTTTCACTGCACGGATGGCGTTTTGCGCGTCCCGGATGCTATTTCATATGTAATTAAGAAAGCATAGCGTCGTTTAAAGTACAAAACCGCGTATCGTCATTCTGCAAAACCGCGTAACTGACATTGGCTGCCAAAAATCGGATTTGCTCACACAAGCTCTTAGCTCAATCGTTATCCATTCGTCCTGAAATATACTAGCCAGAAATGCGATTGCTTTATAAAAAAGATAATCATTTTGAAATATGAGTGTTTTTACGCTCTAAAAAATAATTTCTACAACTTCACATACGCAGTTTTGCATTTTGCTGATACGCGGCTTTGCATTTTATTGCACTTTAAACGACGATATATGCATATACGTATAAACACCGCTCTCACTCAAAGCGAATTGGAGATCAGCTGTTCCGCTCAAATTCCAAATAATCGCATCAGTATTTAAAAGCTGATTAATAATAATCATTCTTTTCCTTTGCCACGATTTTAAAATGCCGAATAAAACGAGATTTTTATCACTTTCCATTATGTTAACTTATAAAATGTCAAATGAAAACAGCTTATTTTGTTTGCTTTTGAAGACGGTTACTTTGATGCCGATATAAAGCCGTAAGTATAAACACTAGAGCGAAATGTGTACGGTGTCAATGCGCTTTCAATTAAGTCGATTATTCTGTCGTATAAACTTAGTAATAAAATTAACACTTTTAAATTTTTTTCTTCTTAATTTTAATTTCGTATAACGAAAAAGCATCTGTGCACTTCGCAACGACATATTTTATAACGTACATACTCAAATTTAAAAAGAGTTGGGTTGGTGCTCTTTTATATGCGTATCTTTTTAAATTTAGCACGTTTTTTTTAATTCTAAAATTATTTTCCCTCAGTGTACCACTTCTATTTATATATATTTTTTTTTTATAATTTAATACAAAAGAAATGCATATACCTTTAATTTTTTATTTAAATATTTTTCAATAGCAGGCTTTCTGCTGGCTTTCCTCGTTGAAATATTTCAGTTTTAAAGCTATTTTAGTCCTCCTTCAGTTGATACCAAACTTGTTAAATTTGGATAAGCGGTTTGTTTATTATTAGAAAAGGACTTTTATTTTCGACTTAAAAATATCTGGCCAAGTTTAGCTGTTGTAACTGTTATTTACGGTCCCTTTTATATATGTATGTTGAAAATTTGCGTTCATTCGCCTCAAAAAATATATCAAAACACATTGAGCGCATGGAATGGAACAACAAAATGGATTTGAGACACTAATTACTAATTAAAAAAGGCAAAATAAAATAACTAAATAGGCTGAAAAACGCAAAATAAAATAGCGAAAAAGGCCGGAAAAGGCACTAGGTATTGCAAAAAAAGCAAAATAGGGCACCAAAAAAGACAGAAAATACGAAGAACAATCAAAAAATACATTTGAGTAGTGCACTTGCAAACAGCGTTATGTGATTTTATAATAGAAAGCCATAAATTTGAAAAAACGACTACGACAACAAGTAACATTTATAAGAGCCTTATAAAATTATATCATAACATAACACGACATAAGCTATTATTAAGATTCTATACGACCTAAAGCAGTTTTCTAAGTTCATCAGAAGATGGATACTTTTGAAAGTTTATAAATAAGTATAATAACGACTTTTGGAAGAAGAGTTAATACTTGATGCTATTTTTTTAGGATATAAAAAGATTTTGTACTGTGTTGTTAGTGGACATGACTGGTTACTGGTACGTAATCCACCGAAAACTAAAAATCGAAAAAATTTTACATAGCGCAATTTGCAAATGGACTACTCATTTATTTTAGAAATGTTTATGTTACAAGTAAAAAGAGAAAAACTATGAACTAGTTTCATTATATGAAAAATTTGTACTTTGAATCTTTGACTATTTTATCCTTTCGAGCTTCTAACTCATAAAACTTTGAACTGTATAGTTGTAGTAACATTGAACCACAAGATGCATTTTGAAGTTTTCTGACAGCATTTTCATTCGATTTTCGCGAAGAAAAGCCTTGAATGTACTAAATGTGTGCTCGACGTAAGTTGATACAAGTGGAGCCCAATTTAAGTATGGAACGTTTGAAACGTTCATATTATCAGGAATAAGGGCGTTTTCCTCGCCCTTTACAATTTTATCCACACCCCTTATTGTCCCCAAGCCTACGTTAGCTGAGAAAACAGCTTTGAATTTTTCCAACACTAATTTGGCAAGAGGTCCCTGCGCTTCTATAAGCCGCATGGGCATGTGTATATTTTTTAATCTTAAAAAAAATTTAAATGCTATAATCACTTTTTTAAAGGTAGAAAAGGCAAATATCTTAAGAAAGGCAAAAAAGGCAAATATCTTAAAAAAGGCAAAAAAAAAGGCAACATCAAATGTGTATATATGGAATCAGGGAAAGCTAAATCGTGGGCATTCTTAATCGAATATACTACATCTCTTTAGCAGAAAAAAAGGCAATTTCGATTAAATCCGTTCCCTGCTAATTACAATGTATTCATTATAGGCGAACCTTTCCAAGAAGTCACCCGGGAACTAAGCAAATCTTAGACCTTTATCGTCCGTGATTCCATAATTCAAAAACATGATTTTAAACAAGATTTTAAACTAATTCTACTGGCAGCCACGACTTTAAAACGTACTTTTTTCGAAATTTTCATTTCCAAATTGGAACATAACTGTTACTGATTAAAGCATTATACTTTTATACAAAACTGTAATTGCACTAATTTTCATTTAATAGAAAACTGTATTCAACTAAAAAAAATGTATGTACGTACTAAATTTGAATTGTCCACTCGTACAAAAGAAATTGTTTCGTTATATTTCTACCAAAAAATACAACCGTGCCTAAAATGTAAACGCCTTTGAATTGACCGAAGCGTGCCCTCGGAGTTCACTTACGGACGAGAATTCAAACGCGGACGAGGCACGAAAAGATAAAAAAGCCTCTTACTTTAACTTTTATCGAAGTATTATTACAAATAAATCATTAAAGCGAACTCGGTTACAGTGTCGTTATTTATATTTTCGAACGCCTCGTATATTCGAGCTGAAGTTGCTTTTGCTTGCAACATCTTTTTATATCTTTTCAATCTACGTAATAATTGCGTTGATGTATATTTTCGCAAAATTTTGAACTTCGTTAATGAAACCTTCGAGTAATCCCGCCTGCGTGAAATCTGCCGGAGAAACACCACGTTATAACCTTCGTAATAGAAGACACGCGTCGAACATTNAATAACGACTTTTGGAAGAAGAGTTAATACTTGATGCTATTTTTTTAGGATATAAAAAGATTTTGTACTGTGTTGTTAGTGGACATGACTGGTTACTGGTACGTAATCCACCGAAAACTAAAAATCGAAAAAATTTTACATAGCGCAATTTGCAAATGGACTACTCATTTATTTTAGAAATGTTTATGTTACAAGTAAAAAGAGAAAAACTATGAACTAGTTTCATTATATGAAAAATTTGTACTTTGAATCTTTGACTATTTTATCCTTTCGAGTTTCTAACTCATAAAACTTTNATTGTCCCCAAGCCTACGTTAGCTGAGAAAACAGCTTTGAATTTTTCCAACACTAATTTGGCAAGAGGTCCCTGCGCTTCTATAAGCCGCATGGGCATGTGTATATTTTTTAATCTTAAAAAAAATTTAAATGCTATAATCACTTTTTTAAAGGTAGAAAAGGCAAATATCTTAAGAAAGGCAAAAAAGGCAAATATCTTAAAAAAGGCAAAAAAAAAGGCAACATCAAATGTGTATATATGGAATCAGGGAAAGCTAAATCGTGGGCATTCTTAATCGAATATACTACATCTCTTTAGCAGAAAAAAAGGCAATTTCGATTAAATCCGTTCCCTGCTAATTACAATGTATTCATTATAGGCGAACCTTTCCAAGAAGTCACCCGGGAACTAAGCAAATCTTAGACCTTTATCGTCCGTGATTCCATAATTCAAAAACATGATTTTAAACAAGATTTTAAACTAATTCTACTGGCAGCCACGACTTTAAAACGTACTTTTTTCGAAATTTTCATTTCCAAATTGGAACATAACTGTTACTGATTAAAGCATTATACTTTTATACAAAACTGTAATTGCACTAATTTTCATTTAATAGAAAACTGTATTCAACTAAAAAAAATGTATGTACGTACTAAATTTGAATTGTCCACTCGTACAAAAGAAATTGTTTCGTTATATTTCTACCAAAAAATACAACCGTGCCTAAAATGTAAACGCCTTTGAATTGACCGAAGCGTGCCCTCGGAGTTCACTTACGGACGAGAATTCAAACGCGGACGAGGCACGAAAAGATAAAAAAGCCTCTTACTTTAACTTTTATCGAAGTATTATTACAAATAAATCATTAAAGCGAACTCGGTTACAGTGTNCTTACTGACGAGAATTCAAACGCGGACGAGGCACGAAAAGATAAAAAAGCCTCTTACTTTAACTTTTATCGAAGTATTATTACAAATAAATCATTAAAGCGAACTCGGTTACAGTGTCGTTATTTATATTTTCGAACGCCTCGTATATTCAAGCTGAAGTTGCTTTTGCTTGCAACATCTTTTTATATCTTTTCAATCTACGTAATAATTGCGTTGATGTATATTTTCGCAAAATTTTGAACTTCGTTAATGAAACCTTCGAGTAATCCCGCCTGCGTGAAATCTGCCGGAGAAACACCTCGTTATAACCTTCGTAATAGAAGACACGCGTCGAACATTTTCGATGCTAAAATGACCGAAATCAATAGTGCACAGAGTTCCTGTAGCTACGACGAGAACGATCGCACAGTAGTTGAACAAGACGAAGTGATTGAGGCGTTACGCGAGCAAATAGAAGGCTTACAAAACTCGCTAGCCTCGTCGGAGAAGGAAAGGGCCCAGTACATGGAAGCGCTAAATCGCCAAACAGCTAACAACGTCACCAGTGCCGACGTACCCAGCATCGAAGCTATCTCTGCCAGCTTCAAGCCTGCCGAAGCTTCACAACAGATTTACCCGCATCCGATGTATCCTCTCCCCCCTACAATCTAATAACCTGCCCATTAAATACATATCAGACAAGTTCCAGAAATTTCACAACAACCAGCACTACCTCAGGAAGTGCTAACCCCGCCGGTGCTAATTCTGCCATCGCTACATCTGCAGCCGCTAGTTTTGCCAGCGCTGCTACTGCTAGCACCAATTATGCCAACGCTATTTCGGCCAGCATTAATTAAGTACTGAACACATTGAAAACGACGAGCTACAGACCACAGCTTCCAATTTGTTATCTTCATTATCTAAACGCTTTGTCGATGGCGACATGATTTCTTTGAACGCGGCAGCGACATCATGAATTTGTATGAGTTTGACATAAAAGAAGAGGAAGAACCTTATCTGTCGCCAGAAAAATAGAAATAGATCTAATCTGGCCACAACCACAGCCGTCGCATAGCCCGGTCGTCGCCAAAATAATTATCTATATAAGAGTACGTGTTAAAATAATTTGACAGCTGTGGTTTGTAGCTCGTCGTTTTCATTGTGTTCGGGCTATTATTCAAACGCTAACTCTGCCAGCGTAAATCCTCTTTATGCCAGCGCTACCATACCTGCCAACGTCAAAGCCGACTCAGCATATGGCGCTTATATGCGGTCTGCGACATACCGGCCAGCAATAATGCAACTACAGTGCCACACAAACAACCCTTATTGTGTTAATTTTCCGCCAGCAAGATTTGTGCCTGCTACAATGCCTACAGTGTACAACACGCAAAGTACACCTCACATCATCAACCACAACGCACAAACAGCACCCAGCACGAGCCAGGTACACCCTCCTTGGAGTCCAGGATACCATCAACCTACACGTAAGATTTTAGACTTGCCAGATTTCCATGGTTCGCCTGAAGAGTGGCCCATGTTTTCTGTAGCCTTTAAGGAANTACGTAAGATTTTAGATTTGCCAGATTTCCATGGTTCGCCTGAAGAGTGGCCCATATTTTCTGTGGCCTTTAAGGAAACCACGCAGATGTATTCGTACTGTTACGTCTCCAGAAAGCCCTAAAAGGGAAAGCCATGAAAACATTGGAATGTCACTACGGTCGCCCAGAGTTACTTATTAGAAGCCAAATAACGAAAGCACGAGCCTTTCCACTTGTCACCGGAGGACGAATCGCCGATATTCTCAATTTTATTTCGATGGTGTCGAACTTAGTTGCATTTTTGGAAAATTCGGGTGCAACTCCACACCTGAATAATCCAATATTACTCGACGAGCTAGTCAGCAAGCTTCCGCTGAACAAGAGGGAAGAGTGGACTCGCCACATCTTCGAAATGCAGAAGCCGTATCCCACAGTGCGTGAGTTTTGCAATTGGCTGCAGAACACCGCCATGTATGTGTCCATGGCAATAGATGTTATGCCAACAAAGTATATGCCCAACGATCCTGTGTACCACAAACCTAAAGTGCAATCTAAGCCTGTAATGACTGTAACAAAAGANCGAAATGCAGAAGCCGTATCCCACAGTGCGTGAATTTTGCAATAGATGTTATGCCAACAAAGTATATGCCCAACGATCCTGTGTACCACAAACCTAAAGTGCAATCTAAGCCTGTAATGACTGTAACAAAAGAAGAGAAAAAGTGTTTAATATGTGACCAAAGCCATAATCTAAATCAATGTCCGAAATTTAAAGATGCCGATTATTCCAATCGCTGGAATATAGTCAAAAATAAACATTTGTGTTTTTGTTGTTTGCAGCCTGGTCACAGTGTGCAAAACTGCCGAAAGCGACGAGTGTGTGGTATATCATCATGTAATAAATTCCACAATCGGCTACTTCACAAGTCCAGCGACAATAATAAAAGCAATATTTCATCAGACGATACAGCTGTTGCAACTGTTCAAACTGTGTATCAAAATCCACAACATCCACTCGCTCGATCAAATTTACAACGACGTAAACAAACACTTCTCAAATATTTACCCGTCAAGTTAAGAGGGCCCAAAGGGGAAATTAACATTATCGATTTTATTGACGAAGGCGCAAAGATATCGCTGTTGGAGGAAAAGGTAGCAGACGTTGTCGGCCAACGACGGCAAATCCGACTTACTTCGGCTGAAGTGGATCGGCAATCAAAGCATGAGCGAACCGACGCGGCAAGTGTCGTTTGAAATTGCCGGCGCAAGTGAAACAGCAACGAGTTACCAAATGAGGGGAGTGCGTACAACAAAAAGGTTGTATTTGCCGCAGCAAACGTTAAACTTGAACGATTTCATGCAACGCCACGAACAATTGCGAAGTATACCAATCGATGATTATAATAACGCTGCGCCGCAAATTCTTATTGGACTGTCCCATACAGATGTAATAAGAACTATTGAAACTATCAACTTGGATGATGGTTTTGCAGTCCACAAGACAATGTTAGGTTGGACATTATTTGGATCGAACGAATATCGTTCTAGTGATGGCACTATTGGCCACGTCGGTATTGAAAGCACACAACTTAATGAGATTAGCCAACAGATTACAGATTATTTTGCAGCGGAAAAGTTTGAAATAAAGCAATTGCCAAGTGTTCGTTCAGAAGCTGATATTAGGGCTGAACAGTTATTACAGCAAACGACAAAGTTTATAAATGGTAGATACGAAACGGGTTTGCTCTGGCATAAAGACAATGTAAAATTTCCCGAAAGTTTCAGTATGGCTATGAAACGTTTAGAGCAAATTGAAACTAGAATGGCACGAGAGGAAGACTATGGGGAATGGTACAAAGCAAAAATTAGCGAGTACATTGAAAAGGGATATGCAAGGCGGCTTTCCCCTGATGAAGTTAATATTAATGCTGATCATTCATGGTATTTACCACATTTCGCGACATGTAACGTAAACAAAGGAAACAAACGCAGACTTGTTTTCGACGCCGCAGCAAAAATCAACAATATGTCGTTGAATTGTGCTCTTATGAAAGGGCCAGAGGAGTATCAACCAAAATCGCTGTTAGCAATATTGTGCAAGTTTAGACAAGGCAAGGTCGCAGTATCCGGGGATATCCGTGAGATGTTTCACCGGATCATGATCAGGCAAGAAGATCAAAGCGCTCAGCGATTTCTTTGGAGGGGGGGCGATCGATCAAAAGCCCCTGATATTTACGTTATGTGTGCCATGATATTTGGATCGATTAGCTCACCATGTTCTGCGCAATTTGTAAAAAATTTACATGCAGAAAAATATCGTAATTCGAATGCAAGAGCTGTCGATGCCATTGTTGACCGGCACTATGTCGACGATTATATGGACAGTTTCGACACTGTCGAAGAATGTACTAAGGTAACCAAAGATGTCATCGATATTCATAGCCGCGCTGGATTCGAGTTAAGGGGATTGGCGTCAAACTCAAATGTCGTCCTGCAAAGTATAATACACAATGCGCAACCGTGTGTGCAACAAAACCATTGCATATGCCGAGGGGAGAGTGCTACCGAAAAGGTGCTTGGTATGCACTGGAACCCAAACGAGGACCACCTTTTCTTCAAGTTGCTCTTTTCAAAAGTGCCAAAAGCAGTTTTAGACTGTAGTAGGCGCCCAACGAAAGGTGAAATGCTGAGCGTTACTATGTCCATATTTGATCCGTTTGGTTTTGCTTGCGGAGTGGTGCTGCGAGCAAAAGTGTTGATGCAGAGTCTGTGGCACAGGAGCATAGATTGGCATGAGCCAATCCCTGAAGACATCTATAAGAAATGGCTGCAGTGGTACAAAATGTTAAACAACATCGAAAATTTTAAAATGCCAAGATGCTATGGAATACAATTTTTGAATCCGAATGCCGACATACAACTACATGTATTTGTTGATGCGAGTGAGATCGCATTTGCTGCCGTTGCCTTTTGGCGAATTCACTACGCAAATGATACAGACGTCGTATTCGCTGTAGGTCGATCCCGGTGCAGCCCGCTGAAGCCATTGTCCATTCCAAGACTGGAGCTACAATCAGCCGTCTTGGGCATACGATTGAAGGAAGCTGTCATCAACAATCATGACGTGCAGCCACATAAGGTAACATTCTGGTCAGACTCGAAGATAGTTCTTCAGTGGATAAGGTCCGACGCCAGGTGCTACAAGCAGTTCGTAGCGCACCGTATAGCTGAAATCCTGCAATC
>NW_016157429.1:22355-27050 GCF_001687245.7 Rhagoletis zephyria | reverse complement strand
ATAATAATTCGAATACTTGTTAAATGGAATAAGCATATCTGCAAATGCTACTGAATATATTTGCTTGGAGCGTCTCTCTTCTTGGCATTCGTTATGATTATAATCGTTTGGCTAGCTGGCCAATTGCTTTCATGCAATTTCAAAAAGGGTGGACCATTTAACCACTTACAATTTTGAAAAAAGGGTTTTATACGCGTTGCATCGTCGGCTGGGTTGTCCTTACCTGGCACCCACCTCCACTCACTGGCTTCGGATTATGCATTATTTCGGTTTTTTTCATATGCATTATTTCGTATGCACAGTTTCCATATGCACAATTTCAGGGTGCCACCTTAAAGCATGGGCAACAATGATGTTTTGAAATAAAGGTAGAATTGAATATGCGCTATCTGGGAAGACAATATCTGCAATATTTATTCTATGTGTTGAAACTATATCCAAACACAAACACGTGTTAAGCAAACAGTGAAACAATAGCTCTGATCCAGTACTCCATGAACTTACAGGATTCTACACGAACTTGCAGGAAGTTGCAGGAAAAATGTTCCCGTACTCCAAAATCCTCCAAAATCCTGAAATTGAGAGCGACTTTTGGAGAGTTGTGTAGAGAGTGAAGTTGCAAGATTTTACCCGAACTTTTTATTCTGGTAAAATCATGAAAAGTGTCAAGCAATCACTGGTTGACGTTTCTATAGGAAAAATGGTTTTTTTGTTCCCGTACTTTTTGTTGTTACTCACTTTTTACTCTCACTTCAGAGAGTAATTTTGCTGTTTGACAGTTTTACAGGATTTTTCACGAAAAGTATTGGATCAGAGCTAATTTGTTATTTTCTAAGTTTGCGAATAAAACTGCACACTTAAATCTAAGACATTCATAACAAACATTTTATGAAAAATCCCCGATAAAATCTTCTTTAGAAAAAATATATTCGTTTAAAATAAAAAATAAGCGAAACTGGCCCTATTTTATATAACCCTTTCTGACAAGAAAATTATCTCCGCGATAAGGCTAGTAGCCATATTTACATTCGCATCCGCGGATGTTAGCTTTTAAACATCCGCACCGGCGGATGCCTAAAATTCCACATTCGCAACATCCCTAGTAGAGACAAAAATATCGTATCAGATGCGCCTTGCCTATTTACTTTTTTGATTATAGAAATACCGTTTGAAATCCAAAAATACAGCAACTATAAAATTTCCTTCGTTCATTTTGGATTTCGAATGTGAAACTATTAAATTTAGCGCCGTCTCGCAGCTGTGACGTTTTCGGAATCCCGATTGGTTTTCAGGGATCAGATGATGGTTCTCCATATATGTAGGCTTAGGGAAGAAACGATACGAGTAAATACAAGTTTATATTCGATACTTTTCGTTCGATACCAAGTAATTATGGCATCGATACTTTTGGCCGCTGTGGTGTAGTGGTAAGCAGTGCGCGCTTTCACTCACCAGCACCTGGGTTCAAGCCCTGGTCAAAGGAACATCACAAAAAAATTTAGAAAAAGGTTTTTCTTAACAGCAGTCGTCCCTCGGCAGGCAATGGCAAACCTCCGAGTGTATTTCTGCCATGAAAAAGAGCTTCTCATAAAAATACAATCGCCGTTCGGAGTCGGCGTAAAATTGTAGGTCCCACCGCTTTGTGTGATAATATCAAGGCGCACGCCACAAGTTGGAGGAGAAGCTCGGCCAAACACTAACATATGTGTAAGCGCCAATCTATTATTATTATTACTTTTTGAGCAAGTACTGAGTAGGTAACGAAAAAAAAATACTTGTATCGAAACCCGATACCAAGACGAATTTTCTTTCGGAATTTTTCCCCCGCTAATATAAATCGTCCAGTGCTTTATGGCTTTTTAAACGTCAGCGACCTTCAAATATTGAAGACATAAATTTTTTCCTGAAACCAGTATTAAATGAACTTTTTTCACAGATATTTTTGCTGTTCATGCATCAGGAAATCCATTTTTGTGGTGGCAAAATATCGAACCCTAACCGCCAAAATAACGTAAGCACCATTTTTTTTTAAAATTTTCTTTTTGATGCAGAAATATTCCTAGAGCATCTAGATGCATTTCTGCATCAGAAATAAAGTTATGAAAAAAATGTCGCTTACGTTATTTTGGCGGTTAGAGCTCGATATGTACCAAAAAATCTATTCAAAATATATTTTTGTTTTAAGTTCATTGCTTGCTGTTCTTAAATCAAAAGAATAAAAATCCAAATCATTATAAATGTCAAGGTTAATTGTCAATTATTATACCATCCGAGCCTATTTTTCCTGAAAATCCCTTCTCAAAAGCTTCTAAGCTTACAGTTATTTTCTTCTTATTTGATTTTGGCTTTTTTTTCAAAAATAGAACACTGTGCGGCGTATACATGGCCCAACGTAGGTTGGTGTTATGCAGACATTTTGTTTGGCAAACTGCGTGCAATTGTTGTTGCAGCAAACTCGGAGAGAGCGAGTTTGGCGACTCTCACAGCAAACTAATTTTGTTTGGTCAAACTGCAGCAAATTCGGTGTTGTCATATACAAAAATTTTAAATTTTGCGCGTTATGTACATCTGAAATTCTCATTTCGTGTTGGCAATAGCCATGAAAACCATAATGAACGTGCAACCCTGTGCCAAACTCGACATAACCACCTCCGAGCAAACTAAGCAGCCGCCATTTAATTTGGCAAACAAAAGTTTGTCTGCATAACACCGACCNAAGCGCCAATCTATTATTATTATTACTTTTTGAGCAAGTACTGAGTAGGTAACGAAAAAAAAATACTTGTATCGAAACCCGATACCAAGACGAATTTTCTTTCGGAATTTTTCCCCCGCTAATATAAATCGTCCAGTGCTTTATGGCTTTTTAAACGTCAGCGACCTTCAAATATTGAAGACATAAATTTTTTCCTGAAACCAGTATTAAATGAACTTTTTTCACAGATATTTTTGCTGTTCATGCATCAGGAAATCCATTTTTGTGGTGGCAAAATATCGAACCCTAACCGCCAAAATAACGTAAGCACCATTTTTTTTTAAAATTTTCTTTTTGATGCAGAAATATTCCTAGAGCATCTAGATGCATTTCTGCATCAGAAATAAAGTTATGAAAAAAATGTCGCTTACGTTATTTTGGCGGTTAGAGCTCGATATGTACCAAAAAATCTATTCAAAATATATTTTTGTTTTAAGTTCATTGCTTGCTGTTCTTAAATCAAAAGAATAAAAATCCAAATCATTATAAATGTCAAGGTTAATTGTCAATTATTATACCATCCGAGCCTATTTTTCCTGAAAATCCCTTCTCAAAAGCTTCTAAGCTTACAGTTATTTTCTTCTTATTTGATTTTGGCTTTTTTTTCAAAAATAGAACACTGTGCGGCGTATACATGGCCCAACGTAGGTTGGTGTTATGCAGACATTTTGTTTGGCAAACTGCGTGCAATTGTTGTTGCAGCAAACTCGGAGAGAGCGAGTTTGGCGACTCTCACAGCAAACTAATTTTGTTTGGTCAAACTGCAGCAAATTCGGTGTTGTCATATACAAAAATTTTAAATTTTGCGCGTTATGTACATCTGAAATTCTCATTTCGTGTTGGCAATAGCCATGAAAACCATAATGAACGTGCAACCCTGTGCCAAACTCGACATAACCACCTCCGAGCAAACTAAGCAGCCGCCATTTAATTTGGCAAACAAATGTTTGTCTGCATAACACCGACCGTACAGAGTAACTCTATTATTCTTCGCGCTGAAAACAATCTCGGACAATATTAAAGGTGGTGGAGACTAGCTCTCAGCACTGAAATCCAACGTAGTATCACTCTTGCCAACAAGTGCTACTTTGGACTGAGTAGCATGGTTGCCACTCGCCAATATTTTTTTCTACCAAAATCTCTTAAGAAAAGTTACCAAAAGTTACCAAATCTTCACTACCAAAATCTTCACTGAGAAAAAAATATACTGAATAAAACTGATATATTTCACAACAAATGTGTATATACTTACAGCCCGTTTCTGTGACTTAATAAATTCAATATTTTTATAATTTGTCAATTTTTGATTATTTATCAAGAACTCCCAGTTCTAGCACAGAAGTTTAAATCTATTTTCTTGATAAATTATCAAGATTGAAAATGCTATTGACAATTATAATAATTTTTTTTTTTATTAGAAAATATTTTTCTTATTATTAATTGTTGCATGTGCCGTTATTCTCATTTTCGTCGTTTGTGTTTCCGACAGAGTAGGAGTATGATGTAATGTGGAGCGATTTTCCATTATCCCTTGTCAAATTTGGTTTGGAGACAAACCGGTGTCGACGTTGTGCCAATTTCAGTGATATTTTTCGTTCGGAATGTGCCGATATTTGCGACTCACGGAATAATGGCACCGGCACACAAAAAAATGTTGCGGGTGCTTTTAACCATCCGTTTGACTCGTACAAAATTTCGAGTAAATTGCGAAAATTGCATATTTTTTTGCTATTTTTTCGCTTTTTCATAATTTAGTGTACGTGTCAAACGGACCTCAGATTTGAATTCAGTGGGTCGAAATACATGTCGGTAGGTGGGTCTAGTAAAAAGCACACGACATTTTTTTTTTGTGCCGGAATAATCAAAACGATTTATGGACCTTACCGAAAATTGCCAGATGGCCACTATTAAAATGTGAGATGGTAGAATTCAAAATTTAT
>NW_016157429.1:20568-21367 GCF_001687245.7 Rhagoletis zephyria | reverse complement strand
CACAAGCTAGTTAGTTACATTGTTTTCTTGAAGACAGCATGTTGATAATGAAATTGCTTCTCAAATTGAATGCAACCTGCGTAATGGCTTTCTATTTTGATGATTTTTGACAAGCAATGTGTGTGAGGAAATTGAAAGGCAAAACTGATTGTGTGTCGTCATCGTTAATCAATAAAATATTGTTTAGGAACCCAAGGGAAAACTGCTTATTTCGAGAAAAGGAGTTTTAATAAAATGCCACAGTGTAGATATTTAATCACGATTTACATACATATGTACATACATGTATACACAAGCATATGTATATGGATGTATAAATTAAGTTCAGCTTTGGTGTATGTTTATGGGCTGGTTTCTCCAACTCAACTTTACTTAGATTAGCCAATTTTTTAGACTTAGTCGAGAATAAGTTGTGTAAAAAGTAGGCTAACTTTTGGCTTAAGTCCAAAAAATGGCTAATCTAAGTTAAGTTGAGTTGGAGAAACCAGCCCTATGTATCACTGATGTACATATGGAAATATACTTACGTACATGATTATATAAACGTATGTATTTAAGTTTACGTTATGGGTAGTTTGGTGGTTGGGAGTAATAGTAACCAAATTTTGTAGGCTCTGAATATATTCCACCGCACTCATACCAACCAGTGCCAATAAGTCGAAGCTGTTGTATTAAGGGCTGCGATTCTGACAGGAAGAGGAAATTGTTCGAGTTCCCCAAAACGGAAGTGGCTCGCAACGAATGGGCGCTAGCCTGCAGTATACCTATTCCTCTTGAACAAAATGGCAAATTATATATT
>NW_016157429.1:17234-18401 GCF_001687245.7 Rhagoletis zephyria | reverse complement strand
CGTGAAAAAGTCGAAATTGGTGGTGTAAAGCAAAGCTTTAATTTGTGAGTAATTGATTTATTTTTAAAAATAAAAATGCCTGTAAGGAAGTGCAAAGTGCGTGGATGCAACAATACTAATGCATCATTTCGTATGTATTGTTTTCCTCAGGAGTGGGAAATGGCAAGAAAGTGGAGGGAGAACCTCAACATCTTGCCAACAGATAACTTGCCGGCGCCGTCCAATTGCTTCGTATGCTCCATTCATTTTGAAAGAGACGCAATGGGGTCAAAAATGTTGAAAAGGAATGCTATTCCTACGTTGAATTTGGGTGAGAATTTGGAGAAGTTAAAAATAGTAATAATCGGCGCTATTATTGTTGTCGATATCCACGTCGATGTCATTGTTTCATCAAAAAAATAGCCCTATGAGGAAAGGTGGTCCTCGCAAAAATATGTACTGTGGTCAGCGTACGAGGGACTTGCGACTTACGAGGGCAACTTTTAGATGCAAAAATTACATCGACAACTATAATAGGGCCGAATATTATGATTCTGAAATAAATATTTAATCTGTATGTACCTACATACATACATATACATGCATTTGCAGATTTACAGCGTGGCGACAAATTTTTTTCAAAAATAGAAATGTCCTTTAGAGATTTTACCTAAATTTTATTCATTGGTTTTAAAATTTTAATTCTTATTGGCATTTGCCAGCAGTGTAAACATTGGGAGATAAGTACTTGTGGCACGCAAGGCTTTTTCAGATCTATTTTCTCCTAGACTTTGTATAACAAAAGACAAAAAAAAACGAAAAAAAGTATAGGGTCACTGGAATGAATGGGCGTCCTAGTCACTAGTTCCTAGACTATTCGATTTCTGAGTATGAGGCCTTATGTTGGACAAAATGGGGTACTCAAAATGAAGGAAATTATAGTATGGGTATAAGTAAAAAACAGGGTCAAATTTTAAAAAACTAATTAATACAATTAAAGTAAAACCTGTGGAAAATTAACTATAAAATGATTTTATTCTTAAAAAAAAAACCTGGATAACAGTTATTAGTCGCCACCCTGTATATATGTGTTGGAATTTGTGATGTGTACATTAGGGTTGTTTATATGTCTGTATGTATTTGTGATGTGTACATTGGGGTGGTCGGTTTGTTTTAACGAATATACAT
>NW_016157429.1:10777-14107 GCF_001687245.7 Rhagoletis zephyria | reverse complement strand
GTGAAAAATGATCATGCAACACATTTTTTGTCAAAATAAATGTTCATAAAACTCAAAAATAACTTTTCGAGAAAAACAACTTTGAAGTTAGTTAACAAGCGCATTGCATTTGTACACTTTTTAGTCAATGTGTCCATATTTAAAATTAATTTGTGAAAAAACTAAGGCAGCTAGAAAGCTGTGGTTTGTTGCATTGAAAATAGTGTAGCATCTACCATGCGAATCGGTAAAAAAGTAAACTCGATTTTTTTTACCCAAAGCGCCTCTGAAATGCCGACGGCAAATCTGAATCGATCACAATCACCATTTTACGAAATGAGGATTGGGCACCAACGTACAATTCATAATGTTTTAAATAAGTAGAGCAATTACTGAAAAAAAAACACATTCAATGCATATCCAATAATTTATTTATTTTAATTGTAATTACAAGTTTTTGTTTTCATATGCTTGCTGGTTTGGTTAACAGATGATAAACATTCAGTTTGCAGGTTTGCAGACTTTGCAGCACAGTAACATGAAATTTAGCATTTCTCTGTTACGACCCATGGTTGAAACGTTTCAGAAAATAATGAAGAAGAGCAGATTTACGATTTGCATCTTCTCATAACTATACGTTCTCTGTCCTCGGGGACAAATGGTGAAAAACTGCGAAAAGGTTTATTACTGTATATACTGTGACTTGTAGCTTGCTGACTTGTAACTAACTCTAATTCCACTGTGCCGTGGCTCTTATATACCTGCGCTCGCACTCATGGCCAGCGTTGCCATTTTAGCCGTTTTCCGGCTAGATTTAGCCGGTTTTGATAGCAACTAGCCGGAGAAAATTCGATCTAGCCGGCAACCGATTTGTTAGCCGGTTTATAAAAAAAAGTTAGCCGTTTTTAGCCAATTTTACTATTTGCCTAATTTTCAGGTGCAAAAAGTAAACAAGTTGTTCGAAAGCAATAATGCAGACCCAATGAAGATTTTTAATGAACTCAATGTTTTACTTTCGCATCTATGCTCCCTAGTGGTTATTAGCGCGGACACATTTGATCCTATATGCTCCCCGTTGGAACCATACCTTGCTCCATTTCCTCAGTTTTATCACAGTTTTGAAGAGTATTTAAAAACAAAAGTAAGCACAAACGCTTTTGACCACNAAACAAAGGAAATTGCAACAAATAAAGATAGTTGCACCGATACTATTTAGAATTCAACGCTGAGCGGCCGCCGTGTTGAAAAAATCGTTCAATGTTACAATGAATTAAACAGAAACCATATATTTAGAAACGTAGTATTATTATAAAATATTTTAGTTACTTTATCACGTCAGTTATATAAAACATAATAAATTTGTTTGCAACTGCCACCTAACAAAGCGGCGTTAAATTTAATATAAGCGGCGTAAGTCTTTTCGATCAGCTGTTTAGGTTAAGCCCAACACGTTGAGTTCAGGTAGCGTAAAATTTTTCCGCTGGAAAAAATGGCGGAAAGTTGCCAACTGTTGGGCTGAGCGTAATTACTCAACTGTGCGTTTTTGTGCCAACGGTTACCCAACAGCTACGACTTATGAGCGCGCCCATTCTCTTTCTCTCGCTGTTCGCAGTGTTTATCCAACTTGACGTTTCTCTTTGTGGAACATTCTACGTCATTCCTCGAACATTCTGCCTATTTATCGTTGTTCGCAGTTTTTAAAATGTAATGAAAACGCATTTAACACCAAATGAACAGCTGTCAGATGAAGACAGCTTTTGATGTCAGTGATTTGGACCTAATGAAAACCAGCCTTTAAATACTATTAGCAGAAACATAGTTAAAGTGATAAATTCAGGTAAAGAAGACCTCCATTAATATATTAATATCCTACCGAGTTTTATAAAAAAAATTCCGTATACTTTGAATGATATAGCTAGTGGTTCCATAAAGGAAATCTCAGTCGAGTTGTCAATCACACCTTGTTTAATACACCTTGATTGGAAGCGATTAGTTGAAAGGCCGTTCACACCAGCAGATTTTTGCTTTCAACTAAAAGTTGCCTGTAAAATCGCCCATGCGAACACCGTATAGTACAAGTGTTGCTTTTCAACCGGAAAGGGTACTCTCTTGTAGTGTTGCCAGAGAATTATTTCGTTTGTACTAAAACGGTCTAAAAAAATAGCTAAAAAGAGCTAAATGTTACTTGGGGTCTTCCCAACGGTATCGTAACTGTCGTATTGTTGTATGACGTTAACTTTGAACACCTAAAAATATATTACGCGGGTTCACAAAGTACCATCAAAGTCATATTATGAATTTTCGCAGTGTTAAAAAGTAGTTGGTTGTGGTTTCAGGTTATCTAGACATTTATTTTTGCGCACTTTTGCTACAATTATGACGAGTTGTCCCTTCTTGTTATCTACGTTCTTTGCCTCTTCTCCCTCTCTCACAAAGATTTGAAGTGAATCCAACAACAATAATAAAACCAGCAGGCAAAAATTTAAATTAAGGCAAATGTTACAGTTTTGCACTCACTCTCAGTTTTGCATTTTACAGTTATTTTTTCATTAGTTGGAAGTCAGATGACTTTTTTCTGTATTGTAATTTATTCAAGAAGTGATTACCAGTAAATAATATGGTTAATCAGGAAACATAAATGTAAGTAATATATTTACTGCGGAAACGCGGGACCGTAGGAATAGTGAAAATGTTAAGACTGAGAAAAAATATAGCCTAAAATGTTATTAAAGACAAAGGAAGTCTGCCAAAAAATATTACGGTCCGATATCTTGTGAAATTAGTAGCAAGTTGCGCTGCAGCCACTATTACAGAAGCGCTTAAGGTATTAAAATTGAATGAAAATCAGTAGACAGCGAGGCGAAGAATAGTCAAATTGAACGCAAAGGCATAATAAAAGAAGAAAAATTCATTTTGATCAAAATACATCAGCGAGAGTGGTAGCATTTTGCCGGATTGCACGAAAACCGGACCGTTGCCTATAGCAAAAATTTGCTATTTTGAAATGACCTCCACAATCCGCGATATGAATCTCGTCGAAAATTTGCGAAATCAACTAAAAGCGCAGCTTAAAGTATCCAAGTCCGTCCATGACATGACCATGACATGAGTACATGACCTATGAAAGCAAACCAAGGATATATGGAAGGCTATACCTCCAGAATTTTTACAGTGATACAAATAAGGTATGCCAAATTGCATCCAGGAACTAAAAAAAAACAAAAGTATACTGAACATTGTGTAAACAATTCTTTTTTTTCGTCAAATTGTCAAAAAGTTATTAACAACATAGGGAAATGTTTAGCTATTTGTACAACGATTTAGGGGTGGGGGCGGAGGGGGAGGGGGTGT
>NW_016157429.1:4033-10734 GCF_001687245.7 Rhagoletis zephyria | reverse complement strand
GGGAAATGTTTAGCTATTTGTACAACGATTTAGGGGTGGGGGGGGAGGGGGAGGGGGTGTGGGCCCCACAAATCCCCCCTAAAGGAAAGAGGATTGAAAAGTCACCCCCCCCCCCAACCCCTCCCACAGACCTCTGGGGAGCTGTTTGAAAATAGGGGAATTTTAGATTTTTTGCAAGGAAAAAACAAAGTTAAACGTGCGTCCGAAGAAGGGGGGCTGAACACCTTTTGCAGAGAACACCTTTCTGCGTAGGCGGCCTTCGGCCGCGCTTAGGGATTATAACCCTCACTACATAGAATTCTCCTTTCTGCGTGCGAAGAAAAGGAACNGCTGCCGCCCCAGTGATGTCTATTTTGGTTACTGAGTATTTTATAAAAATATCTTGTAAATAAAAATGTATATACAAATTTATAATAAAAATTTGCAACAAATACCATATTTGTAACCGACATTATTGTTAAATTAGTAATTAAATTTTTGTAGTAAAGCGTGAACTGTTGTCTACAAGTGTGTGTAAAAGTTTTTTGATTCGATTCACGCGTTTGAGTACAGCAACCCAAAATCGTTGTACAAATTCATAAACAGTACCCAAAATATATAAGTGCAAAACTCTAACATTTGCCTTAATTTATATGTTTTATTATTGTTGTTGGATTGACTTCAATTCGTTATGAGAGAGGAAGTACAGGTGTACCAATAAGAATATACAACAAAAGTATGAATGTCGTCAGAACTTGGAAAGATTGCGGCGAATGATATAAAAAGCATTGCACCATGTTACAGATTTGCTCGTCACTGTAAATAGAAAAATAAAGAGCTAAATCTAGCTCCAAAAGTAGCAAAATGGCAACACTGCATTCTTGTTTAAATTGTGGTACAATTTATTTTATGTGGCAACCGTGACTCCTATTTTGTTCCATTTTCCATTCCAACTCATTTCATTTTGAGTTGCTCCCTAAGCTGTTCAGTTTATTAATTTGTTTACGTTTTTAATACCAGAACTTCGGAGTATAAGTAATTTCGCTTTTAGTTAGTAAGCGGATTGAAAATAAAAGGTTAAGTAATTTCGCTTTTAGTTAGTAAGCGGATTGAAAATAAAAGGTTAAGTAAGATTACAAATGTTAATTTTTTTTCTTCAAACCAATTGCAATTTCCTCTTCACATACATATGTTTCAATATCAGGTTGTTACAAGTGCCACACCTAGGTTGATACAGCAATTGTCTAATGCTTTTAAATTAGTTGTTTAAAATTTAAATAGGGAAAATGGTTGTTTTGGAGTCGTGCTGGTCGCCAATCATTTGGTCCAACTCTGTAAAGACTGGAAGTTATGCTGTTGCAGTATACACCGCGGCTTTATCGGTGGTACTAATCACATTGGTAAGCAAAGACAAATAATTTTACACAAAAAGAACTTGTTTTAATTCGAAAATTTCCCAGATTTCTTACATGCTGACCGGAGGAGAATCAGCTCAACTTTATTCTCCACTTTTTGAAAGCGATATAAGATATTCAATGCCTGTTTATGGCAGTATATTTATATTCTACTTTCTACTATTAATTGCCGCATCGTACATGGTGTATTATGGTATAAGGATAAGGTAGAAGTCCTAGAAATTCTAGTGGTGTGCTATATATGATTTGTGTTTTATTTGGATCTTTAGCACCAGAGGTTGGCTCTTACCTTGGCTCATTTTAGCAGGTATTGGAATTTTATTTCAATTTGTATGGGGGCTGTGGCTCATTGGTGGCTACTATATTTACGTAAGTATTTTAAACTTTTAATACATATATTTATAAGTTCTTAATATTATACACATATCATTATTATACTGTCTTTAGCTCGAACAAACGTTCTCCGCTCTATTGAACTTCTGTTGGACGGCATACAATGTAAATATATACCCAAGATACTAATTAAAAGAAACTTTAAATAATAGTCCCACTACAGGTTTACTGCTGGTTGTGCGTATTCTCGCAGTACCAAATATTTTTGGAAATGCAAAATCCTAATATTGTTCTCTTGGAGCCGTTTTGAGTAACAGTACAATCCAGACCCAGGTTCGGCGCTGGTTTCCAGTTCAAGTGTCAGCCGCATTTGACATTAACTATTTAAGTTCGCACAAAGATTTGGCCTTAAATCATGTGTAATTTTAAAGATCCACGAATGTTTTTTTTTTTTTTAACGAAGAGGAGAATTGTATATGAAATTAAGGCTGAGTCCAAGTTGCAACAATGCAAAGCTTCAGCCTCATTTATTTCTAAACTATAATGGATGGAAATGCCCTATTTGCTCAACTGAGTTCCAATTCGGCATTAAGGGCCAGTTTTCCGGGCACGGTTGTGGTTTAAACTTAGTTTAAATGCTCGATATGGTTCGTTTAAACTAAGATTAGCCAAACAAATACCAGCCAGCTTTTCAATATAAACACAGTTTTGTAATCTAAGTTTAAACTGGTCCTTAAACGTAGTTGCGCTTATTGGACATCTCCATCAGTTGTTGATTAGATATAAAAGAGGCTGATACTTTGCATTGATGCACTTGGAACTCAGCCATACAGTGCCGGCAAATGATTGGAATCAGTACACAAATATTCGTTCCCACGACAGTCGGGTATACGTAACCGAAACGACCCAAATTTATATCTGCCCAAGGACTGTCACTAGAGCATTACTCCCCAAAAACTATGGAGAGGGTTTGTATGCTGTTACAACAAGTACTCGGATATTTATATTTTCAAGTTAATCAGATTTGTTTGTTTATTTTTTATGAGTAATTTTTGGGGAAAAAAACCTTCAATTTTTAACCGACTTCCAAAAAAGGAGGAGGTTATTAGTTCGTCGGAATATTTTTTTTTTTCATATAAAAATTTAAGGGAACCGTTTATTTCTTCATGGTCCAATGCAGGGTTGTTGCGAATATTATTCCGAAATAAAAGTCCTTTCCGGATAATAAACAAACTGCTTATCCAAATTAAACAAGTTTGGTATCAAATGAGAGAGGATTTAAATAGCTACCAAACTGAAATGTCTAAACGAGGAAAGCCACATATTGAAAAATATTTCAATAAAAATTGTTAACTAATTACCATGGAGCACACCTTTAATCAGGTATTAGTATTACATTATAAAAAAATAATAAAAAATTAGTATTACATTATAAAAAAATATAAATAGAGGCTGTTCGTTATTTCTGTTTAAAAGCTATTTCAACCCTCTTTCATATGATAACAAATTTCTTTAATTTGGACAGGCGGTTTGTTTATTACCCGGGAAGGATTTTTATTTCGGAATAATATTCGCAACAACCCTGGTCTAATGATCGAATCTAAACCAAGTTAATATGGGATGCCTTCTGAGGTACCACCTTTCCTTAAAACAAAGAATTATAGAGATCGGTTAACGCGGTCTAAAGTTAAGCGGTAAAATACATAAAAAAAAAATCCAACGAATTGATAACTTTCTTTTTTGAAGTCGGTTAAAAATATAGTTCATTCAATAACCTAAATCATATACATACATACATGAAAGTTTCAAACAATGCGTAAAATTCGAAAAAATTCAACAAAAGTTAAAAATTATCAAAATTTAAATTTTTTACACATTAACAATTTTTAGACCTTTTTTAAGTATGCCCTTTTTTGATTTCAGTATAATAAAGTGACAGTTTGAAGTCATCAAAATTGTTTTTTTGCTGTTAAACTTGAAAATATAAACATATGTATGAGTACTGTTTCTAATCACTGTACTGTACATACGTACATACATAATATGTACAATGTACATTGTACATACAAAGCCATATTATGTCTAATTAAAAAAAGACTACGAACATTCCGTCCATTTACATTTGTAAGCAAAATGTTAATTTATTTAAGACTGTCTTATCTCGACACTCGAATTCTGAATCTTAACACAAATTTTTTTAATAATGTAATATATCAAGATATTTTGATACATCAAAACCAGTAAGCTAATCTACTTAAGAAACAATTTTTATATAGTTTTAATGATTATGACAAAAGCTACGGTATTGTTTACAACTCGATCTTTCTGATTGATTTAATATAGCACAGTATGCAGCTCTCAAGAAAAGAAACATATTAAAATGCGCTCCAGAAATGAAATAAATTTTCTTCTATCAAAATTTTTTAAATCGGTTTGCAGCAAGGCATGTCAAAAAGGTAGTAGCATTAGAGCAAAAACAACATTTTCGTGTATATTGTAGTTGCTTCTGGTATCGAAAGTGTCAAAAACTGTTCTAATTTTTACAAGCTTTTATTTAACTTGGTCATCCCGCAGAAATTTCGAATCGATTTTAAACTAACTTCCCGACAAGGTAGAGACTTGAAAATTTCAGCGTACTTCCAATCACGATGACAATGCAATTTAAAATATAAATGAATTCCCTATATGGTTCAGGAGTCTTGATACAAAGGCGGTCAAAACATAGTAAAATGTATGGCTAACAGAGTGAATTTGCCAAAGAACGTAAAACCGGTATAAAATTGTTGCCAGCTGCCGGCGGTAGTAAATAAGAAGTATAGTTGCAGGCGCTAGTAAGGAAATCAACTTCAACAGTGTTTAAATTGCCATACTGTTAAGTTTTAAGCACTTCTGTTAAGAATTACATTATTTGGTTTCCTCACACAGGGAGTTATGGAAATACAGAGATACAATAAAAGCCACGCATAATTCATATGCAGACATCTTAAAAGTGTACTCTTACATAGGTACAGTGACGAGCAAAACTGTAACATGGTGTAACGCTTTTTATATCAGCCGCCGCTATCTTTCCAAGTTCTAAAGACATTCATATTTTTGTTGTATATTCTTATTGGTACACCTGTACTTCCTCTCTCATAACGCATTAAAGTCAATCCAACAACAAACTAAATCCAGCAGACAAAATGTAAATTAAGGCATATGTTAGAGTTTTGCACTTATATATTTTTAATAACTTTTTGACAATTTGNAGACATTCATATTTTTGTTGTATATTCTTATTGGTACACCTGTACTTCCTCTCTCATAACGCATTAAAGTCAATCCAACAACAAACTAAATCCAGCAGACAAAATGTAAATTAAGGCATATGTTAGAGTTTTGCACTTATATATTTTTAATAACTTTTTGACAATTTGACGAAAAAAACGAATTGTTAACACAATGTTCAGTATACATTTGTTTTTTCCTGGATGCAATTTGGAATACCTTAAGTGTATCTCTGTAAAAATTCTGGAGATAGATCCTTGGTTTGCTTTCACAGCTCATGTATCCATTGGCGGACTTGGATACTGAGTAAGCTGCGATTTTAGTTGATATGGAAAATTTTCGACGAGATTCATATCCGCGGATTGTGGAGGTCATTTCAAATTNTGGAAAGCTGCGCTTTTAGTTGATATCGCAAATTTTCGACGAGATTCATATCCGCGGATTGTGGAGGTCTTTTCAAATTAGCAAATTTTTGCTTTTCCATCCAGTCTTTGCGAACATGTGCAGTGTATTTTGGGAGATTTTTCAGCAGAAACTCATTTTTCGACTACATCTTGCAAATTTTGTTGAAATATGAACAGATACTGTTCCTTACGCATAATGCGTACTAACGGACCAAAAACATTTTTGAAATACAGCCCCAAATTATTATTGACCGACCACTGTGATTAACAGTTTGCCTTGCATAGGGTTGCCAGACGTACTGCTTTTGGGAGTAAACGTACTCCTTTTTATTGTAATGTACTCCCTTGTACTCCCAACAAAAATATCTGGAAATGTACTCCTTTCTTAGTTTTGTGCTTCTTTTGTACTCCTTTTTCCAGCTATTAATATTTTATCATATACAGGGTGTAAAATAATAACTGTTGCACAGGTTTTATTGAAAAATAAAAGGGAATTTTATAGAGTTTGCGAAAAAAGTAGTTTATTGTAAATTATCCACAGATTTTACTTAAATTTTATTAATAAGTTTTTAAATTTTAACCTTTATTTGCGTTTACCAGCGGTAAACACTTTGAGAGAAAAGCTCAAGGGGCATGCAAGTCTTCGTCGGTTACTTTATTACATATCGTCACTAGACACGAATAAAGGCGCGAGCTCAAAAAATGACGGCGAAAAAAGACGCATAAAAAACTTCAGCGTCAAAGACTCTTAACATACTTCGCCGAAGATTTTCATAAGCATCTTTTTTCGCAAAATTTTTTTACGCGCCTTTTTTCGCCGTAAAAACATTAGCGCGCCTTTATTCGTGTGTAGTGACGATATCTTCTGTAACCATAGGCTAATTTCCTCCATTTGGCTCCTTTATACTCCGGCTTTTGTCCAACATAAGGCCTCATACTCAGCAATCGAAAAGACTCGGAACTGGTGACTAGGAGGCCATTCATTCGACCAATCCTATACCTATACAGTTTTATTTTTATTTTTTACAAAATCTAAGAAAAAATACACCTGAAAAAAGCATGTACTTATCTCCAAAGCTGGCAAATGGAAATAAGGATTAAAGTTTTAAAACTAATTAATAAAAGTAAACTATTTATAAAGTTAGCAAAAAATACTTTTTTTCGCAAAATCTTTAAAGGACTCTTATTTTTCGAAAAACCTTTGCCACAGTTATTATTTTACGCCCTGTACTTTGCCATTCATATTGTGGCAAACACTACTTAGTAAGTAAAGTTAAGTGTGATAGTGAAAAGGTGTAAGCAT
>NW_016157429.1:0-2642 GCF_001687245.7 Rhagoletis zephyria | reverse complement strand
ATTATACTATGATACAAAAAATAGGAAGGTAGAACTACTGAGAGGAATTTTTCAAATTCTTGACGTTTGCAAGCAATTTAATTTGAAAATTTTACACACAAACTGACACACACATTCTCATTTTCAATCTCAAACAACAACAAATTTGAACAATTCCCTTTTTTCACTCTCAATTTTATATGATTTTAAAATGTTGGCAAACTTCAAAAAAAAAACATGGTCGACGAGTTGAGAGAACGGTTTTACCTTACTATGTTTTTATCATGGTGTATACCATGATAAAAGAGAGGAATTTTTCAAATTGTTGACGTTTGCAAGCAATTTAATTTTACAATTTTACACACAAACTGCCACACATATTCTCATTTTCAATCTCAAACAAAAACAACTTTGAACAACTCCTTTTTTTCCTCTCAATTTTATATGATTTTAAAATGTTGGCAAACTTCAAAAAAAAAATCATGGCCGACGAACTGAGAGAACGGTTTTACCTTGCTATGTTTTTATCATGGTGTATACAACTGGTGTAACTTACTTTGTATTGGACTTTTGTTTTAGAAATGTGTTTGTAATTTCAATGCTAAATGAGAAGAACTAAAAAGAATTACAGCTTTTTTGGCACTGTTTTATCCTCAATATGGCACTTCATAGCTAAATATAGCTGGCAACCCTGATCGTATTAACTGAAATTTTTTCGACTGCGCGATAGTAGAAGTACAGTGACGAGCAAAACTGTAACATTGTGTAACACTTTTTATTTTAGCCACCGCTATCTTTCCTAGTTGTACCGACTTTCAACTTTTGTTGTATATTCTTATTGGTACACCCCTACTCCCTCTCATAAAGATTTGAAGTCAATCCAACAACAATAATAAAACCGGCAGGCAAAAATGTAAATTAAAGTTGCGATCCCGTACGAGTCCGGACTAGTCAGAATCAGTCAGATTTTACTGGAAATCGATCCCGTACTCTGTTCCCTGACTATTGAGAGGACAAAAAAGAGAGTAAATACGGTTCTCTCTGTCAGAAGTTACCAGTTTTAGTCCGAGAATTTTTTGCTGGTAAATTCTGGTAAATGTGTCAAACGATCAGCTGTAGTGTGTTTGGCAACCAAATTGTAAACAAAAGAAAAGTGCACTCTGCTAATTCATGTTGAAAAGTATTTAATTACTTGTTTAAGTGGATTCTAATGAATTTGAAAGTATTTTTGGTTATTTACATGTGTGAGCTGAGTGTGTTTACATACAAAATAAGCAAAAATTTACAACCAAAATTTGGAGGTTATGTTTAAGTTGGCAGAAGTTACCATTTTTTACTAAAAAGCGATCCCGTACTTTTCAATGTTACTCTCTCGCTCTGAGCGAATTTTTCTTTTTTGACAGTTTTACTAGTCCGAGTCCGAGGAATACGGGATTGCACCTTAAGACAAATGTTACAGTTTTGCGCTCTTTTACTCTATCTTTTACTTAGTTGGAAGTCAGATGACTTTTCTGTATTGTAATTTATTCAAGAAGCGATTACCAGTAAATAATATGGTTAATCAGGAAACATAAATGTAAACAATAGATTTACTGCGGAAAGGCGGGACCGTAGGAAAAGTGGTAAAAAACATGAAAATGTTAAGACCGAGAAAAAATATAGCCTAAAGTGTTACTAAGGACAAAGGAAGTATGCCAAAAAATATTACGGTCCGATATCTTGTGAACATAGTAGCAAGTAGCGCTGCATCCACTATTACAGAAGCGCTTAAGGTATTAAAATTTAAAGCAAATCAGTAGACAGCTAGGTGAAGAATTGTCAAATTGAACGCAAAGGCATAATAAAAGAAGAAAGATTATTTTGATCAGAATACATGTGCGAGAATGGTAGCATTTTGCTGGATAGCACGAAAACCGGCCCGTTGCCTATTGGGATATGTTAGGCCTTACAGAATGCAATAAAAAACGCATTTTTAAGATTTAATTGAAGGTTTGTTGGTCTGGCAAGACTTAATTAATCGCTTTCAATCAGATGGCCGGGCATGATATTGGATCAAAGATCCAAATTAAGCCTAAGCGCATCATGCAAGGCTAGGGTTGCCAGATTCTGAAACGGAGATAGAAAAAAAGCAGTACAGAACTTAAAAAAAGAGTACAATTATTGTTTTAATTTTTTTGTGCAATTGATTGTTACAAATTACCATTATTTAGGTACAAACAAACACGGATATCATAGAAATCTTTTTCAAAGCAACAATAAATGTTAAAAATAAATAACTAAATTCGACAAAAGAATTCCAGGCTATTCCTGATTGTATGGCAATTTTTTTTTTATAATTTAGAATTTTTCTGATTTTTATACCCGAGCTCCCTGCCCCTAAGGCTTATTTTTTGGAATCGAGTACCAGAACCCTAGTATCGTATCGAATGTAATAAACTCACTGTTCAATATTATTGCATAGTCTTTTACTTTCCTACTAACTTTTGCAGCCCTGTAATGTTGTACTGAACATTTAATTGTTTTACCTTTTGCAACCCTGTAATGACAACCGAGAATTGTATTTTTTGTAATAAACTCTCTTGAATTCTGAATTTTTAATGAAAAGACACGCGGTTTTTTCACTCAACCTTAATTTTATAACAACGCTCGTATTACTATTAATG
>NW_016157428.1:257819-306949 GCF_001687245.7 Rhagoletis zephyria | reverse complement strand
ATTGAGTAACACATGATTAATCAAATGACTATCACTGTTCTTGCTGGGATGTTTGTACATATACATATTGTCTTACTGCTCAATGTTCCTCGTATTGTTGTTTGTATGTTTTTTGTTTACAATTACGGTTATTTTAATTGTTGACTTCTTATGTTTATATTAATTTGCCTAAAATTTCATTTGTTTAACATTTATTTTTGTACGCCTAATTAGTCGACCAGGCACAATTAAGAGTGTAAGTTGTGTTTAACGTATGTTTGTAATAATTCAAAGTTTATAATAAGTTATCGTGTTTGTATATTTACGGCCCTTAAGATGACCTCAAAAAAATCAACCGTTACCCATTTGACACTCGTACTTTATTCTATTAGAATTCAATGGGCTACAAAACTGCATACTCGGGTTCTTTCTAGGAAATCTAATTAAAAAAACTCGAAACTTTTACGCAAATTTGTTGATTTTTTTTTAATTTCACAAAGTTTTAAGGCAGTGTCACTCGATTGGTACATTTGTACAGATTTGTACATTTTTATAGTGGGCTTTTGGTACAATATATAAAAAAAAATTGTGACGAAATTTTTTTTGTAATCACAAGATTGGTACAATACAGCGATCTTCTATTGAAAAATTTGAACAAATTATTCGCCTAATAATCTGAGATTTGCCCGTGTAAACGGAGTGATTAAAAAATGGCCTTTGATTGAGATTGTATTTATATGTGAACACAGTTAAATACAGCTTTCCCACGGCTCCGTGAATTACTTTGTTCGCACCTCCAATTACGATCGCGAAGTACCCCATTCCCACGAGCACATCCTTAATTCGATTTGGCAGTTCTCTATTTCTGTGTTTTTTTTGGCTACAAAATTTATAATAATAATATCCCAACGGTTTAAACCCTCCATTCCCGCCCATCATCACGAGGGGCGCAGTCCGCATGACGTACGGAACAAATATTTTAAATTTTTGTGCCGAGTCACGATAGGCAGGAGTTTGTTAAGTGTCGAGATCTAAAACTGTTCAGCTACAGAACTAAATTCATCAGCTGATTTTATGTATTTATGTCAATAATTCACTTATTGAGAGAGGAGAGTATCGCTTTCTTAATGCTGAAAAGCGGATCTGATATATCAAACGTGCTGGAATGAGAGTTAAAATCCTGGCATAAGCAACGGAGTGGGTCGTGCAATTCAAAATTGGTTTTACAAGCTTTCAGAAATATGGGACAAAAGTGTCTTGATACGCGTGACGGAACATTAAAGCTTACATCAGCCAGAAGAGACGGACTTGAAATTGAGCCTGTCAGTAATTTAACCATAAAAATTATACCAAGCATTTCCCTGCGACTGGCAAGCGAAGGAAGGTTAATAAGTTTTAAGCGACTCGTATAAGGTGGAAGACTATATTGAGAATCCCATCGGAAATTTCTTAAAGCAAAAAGTAGGAATTGTTTTTGAATTGATTCTATCTTGTCTGAGTAAATTTGATACCTTGGATTCCAAACCACCGAGCCGTATTCCAGAGTCGGCCTAACTTATGAAAAATGTATGTTATTGCTAAAAATGTATAATGTCGTTTAAAGTACAAAACCGCACATCACGATAATGCAAAACCGCGTAGGTAAGGTCAGCAAGATTTTACAGGAGAAAGTAAAAACATATGCTACTCTTGATCAGCGGTATTGCAACTATGCTGTTATTTTACAGTACATGGTCTAATATCGATATATTGCTAAGAATTTATGCCTGGAGCTTCCTATGAGCAAATCTAATTTTTGGCCACAAATGTCAGTTACGCGATAGGCGGTTTTGCCCTTTACACTACGTATTAAATTCGTCGTGCACATATGTATAAACTTTACTTTTCGTACTCAGAAAAAGCGACAGTTTTGATTTGTGAACTGGTTTCGATAAATTTCCGATAAAAATTAGAGACGGCAGCGATTTGTTCGTAATTCGCAAGATAATTGGACCTGAGTTATCAAAATTTTGTATGGCGAATAACGTAATTCGAAGGGTAATTGGAGTGCGCATTATGAATGAGAGAGCGAGCTGCGTGATTGGGGGACCATGGATTAAGGCTAAAAGGTATCTAAAGGCGAATTAACTGAAAGTAGAAAAGTTAGAAAATAATAATATTCGGAACGAAATTTTTTTAAAATTTCATCACTGCTATAAAACTTGAAAAGGAGGACGGTTGGACATTTTTGCTCAAAAGGAGGACAAAGAAGGACAATATTTTTGAGGAGGATAAATCGCGTTGGAGGAGGACAATCCTCCTCAAAGGAGAACGGTTGGTCAGCTTATACTAAATGCCTTTCACCATAAATGGCGCCAATTTTCTGGGTTATCAAGCCTCTAGCAGTACAAGATTAACTGTGTCTTTCAGGAAGTTCTCTATAAAAATCTTGAACTAAATACTGAAGTTTAATTACGAATATCACGTTTTATTATATGCTTAAATTTAATTTCTTAATTTTAAATATTTTTATTGAGCTTTGTACCACGATTGTTTATTAGGAAAATTTGAAAAAGCAACAAAGTCTAAGCGGTAGAAGTTATAGCAGCTATTTCGGAGATCACCACATCTCCTCATCAGACTTCTTTTTTTTTTTAGACTTCAGCAGGGAGTTTAAGTAAGTATTTATTTACTATCCTCGCGGTTCGTATCGCTGGATTCTTAAGTAAGCACTCAATATGACCAAATTACAGTACTATTAACTTTATTATATAACAAACACTTTACAATACTTGTTTATGCAATAACAACAATTAGCAATACTTGTTAAGGCAATTAAAACACAAAACTTGCTACACAATTGATCTGAGCTTGTAGCTTGCTGATTCGCCACTGACTTGTGTGCGATGTTGCAGCGGCCTTATATACCTGCGCTCGCACTCATGGCAACTCTAGAACGTTCTACGTCTATCGCACATTCCCTCATTTAGGGTGGACAGATGCGCTGATTTAATCAGTACATGTGCTGATTTTTTTCTATTGTACTGATTTTTAAGAGCCCGAAATAAGTACGCAAAATCTACTGATTTTTTGAGTTTGTACTGATTTTGTACTGATTTTTACATTTAATAAATACTTTTGTAAATTGGTGTAATTGACATTTGCTTGAGGTTTACATGTTGAAAACAATGGTTTTTGACAACTCAAACGTGTGAGCAGATTGAAACCATTATTAAAAAGGTGTCAGCTTGCAATTGTTTCGTTTCCTAGGATTTCGCAAACTAACAAACTGTTTGGATTCAACCCAACCCAACTTCACGATTTGCAGGTTTTAGAGGATTTACAGGAAAAGATGGTTTCGCCATTAATAAATCTTATGAAAGGTGGTGGTGAGTTAATCATATATTAAGTACACTTAGAAGATGACAATAAGAGATAATGTTTTGATTATAATTAAACATCCACTGAGAAATCGGCTGTCAGTATGTCAAACTTAAGACGACTACTGCTACGGTGCAATGTAAGTTCTAAAAATTTGGAAAAGGTGCAAACTACCGACTCTTGGATATGATATATGTAGCTTTGAATGTGAATGTTGTATTTTATAAGCACACCAACTAAATATGTTTTAAATTTGTAGCTTAAAATATGCAAACAGATTCTGACTCGAGCTCGTCTTCTACTGAAACTCAATGTGCTATTTTTTTTAATTGTCTCAATTTTTATAAATTTTCTAGAAAGTTTGAGACATCAACTAACTTGACTTTTATTATAGAATTAACAATATTTTTATAAAAAAATTAAATTAAGTAAGGAAAGAAAAAAAATTCAAAACCTGTCAATACATTTTACCACTATTTTCGTGAGCACAGCTGTACATTCATACGTAATACCTTTGATTTGTTTTAAAGTAATGAATTTTTGTATTGATAATACTATATATATTTAGAAGTCTATTCGCTATTTTTTGTTAAATTAATGGGCTGTTGTTTGGTTGCTATATTGTTAGTAACAAAAAATACGCTTAAAAATGAGCTGATTTGTATGGCTTTGTACTGATTTTTGATCCCACTGTACTGATTATGTCACTATAATATCTGGCCACCCTACCCTCATTCTTTCGCTGTTCGCAGTATTCATCTACTTGATGTTTCTCGCTGTCGAATATTTTACGTCATTCCTCGAATAATCTGCTATTTTCTTGTTGCTCGCTTCGTCTTGCAGCAGTATTCGCCACAATACTTTGTATGGAAAAAACGCTTAACATCGTCAGCCAAAAAAAGTCTCAAAATTCAACGTGCTAATCAATTGAGCTAATTTAAATTTGTACAATGTTATAATAAGGCTGTGTGCGAGTACGTCTAAATTGCTATCTAAATAGAGAAAAATCCAAAATCACTGGAAAGTGTCGGTAAGTCAGTGAATAGGAACAATTTAGATTTTTTCCGAAGATACTTTTCAACCTAAATTGATTTGATAATGATTTCTTAGAAGTTTTAAGTAATTTTTATCTTTTCTATGGCAGAAAAAAAAATATTCATAAAAATGTCAGTATAAATGTCTTAGATTTTGGAAACGTCAAGAATAGGGCCCGATGAGCTAAAAAAAAAGAAAAAGTGGAAAAAGCTCGCTCCTTATTCTTGATTTTGATGATATGAAGTTTGCTTTGCTTCAAATTAAAAGGGGCGGTACAAGGGGTGGTAAAAGTGGATTTTTCGATATTTACAAAAGCTTATTTTTCGAAAATTATTGAACTAATGTTTCAAACGGGGATATGGGTTTTTTAAGTCAAAATGTATGTTTTTCTCAAAAAAAAAATACGAAATCAATTATAGCATATGAATATCAGAACAATACAGTATTAAAAAAATACTGAAATTTTGGAAACAATCTATCTTTTAATATAGTAAAATACGTATTTTTTAAGAAAGGTATACATTTTTATTAAAAAATCGCTATAATTTTGTTTTTAGTTTTCTCGAAATAAGTGCACATTATATTTCAATTCCTTTTCCAACCATATCAACGTTTTTAAAATCGGTGCAATAACTTTCGAAATGTAGGTTTTTAAAAGTAGTGAAATTCTACTTTTATCACCTCTAGCAGCGCCCGTATTAATTTGCACCAAACATTTTTGACACCGTTAGAATCAATAAAAGAAGGCGAACCATGTCCACTTTTTCTTTTTTTTTTTTGCCCTATTTTTCACTTATACCCAAACAATTTAGGTTGTCAAATGAACTCGCACAATTTTAGCAGTTGTTTTCCTAAATTGTAGCAGTGCTGGAAATTTGCAGTGGAATATTAGATTCGGTACTAAAATTTAGGTCAACTCGCACACAGCCTAAATTTGCATTGGCTATATAACTGCATACCCAGATTTTTTCTGGAAATTCCAATTGAAAAGTTAGAAATTTCGATGACTTTTTTTGAACTTCGTCGAATTATTATAAATCTTTTACAAAGTCTAAAACTTTGAGTTACATGTTTTCCGCCGTAGCCAGCACTATATTTTTCTAAAAAAAAAATTATTTAAAACTAATAAATAAAAAAAGGAGAATCGGTTCTAATTATTGGGCCACCAGTGCATAGACTTGGGTAATAGGCTAGCCCGACAATTATTTTTCAAGTTTTCTGAAAAATTCAAATTGATACAGCATGAAAATGAGTTTTGTATGGTATTTTGAAAGCGTTGAATCAGACTGCAAAAATGTTGATCAAAACCTAAAGATTATGAAAAGCTTAATTTTTTACATAACTAGCTTTTTTATGACCTACAAGTTTTGACAAAAACTTTGAGCTACCGTCCTTTCCTTGGGCCAATTTGGCCGAATATTTCTGGCCAAGTCCTGGTGCTCCGCATATGTAGGTATATTCCGCAATAATATCTTTTGGTTGTTTTGTTGATTTTGTTTATGTTTGTCCTTTGTAAGTTTGTAACAGTTTTCACTAGAAATATACTAACATTTTGTCGTTTTATATTAATTTTGAACTTCTCGATACAAAATTTACTGTCCAATGGTGTTTCGAACGATTCTGCTCGGTATCGAATGTGGTGATTCTTAAATTCGATAAGTTTTACTCGATCACGAATACGGTGATGCCATACATTTGTAATGTATACACCGTAAGCATGATGTTCCGTATTGTAAGACTATTTTGTTTTTAACTAAGCATTATGTTCCAATATGTACAAGGACGGTAATAACAGCGCATCGTACAGGTATTCACGACATCACTAAAAAAGTTGATGCTTGCCATGTGAGAGAGAAACACGAAGTGAACGCTTGACAACCAACAACAAAATATTTGGCGTGGGAGAGAGATGAGAGAATGAGAGTGCGAAAATGTGCATGCATAAGAAGTGTTCCATAATGGGCGCGTTTATAAGACGTAGCTGTTGTCCAACCGTTGGCTATTTGTCTTAGAAACGCACAGTTGAGAAGTTCTGCTCAGCTCAACAGTTGGCAACTTTCCGCCATTTTTTCCAGCGGAAAATGTTTACGCTACCTGACCTCACCTGGGGTTAGCCTAAAGAGTTGGTCGAAAAGACTTACGCCGCTTATATTTAAATTTAAATTTATTAAATTTAAATTTTAAATTTTTCCGTGTATTCTAACTGAGCATAGCTATGTTGTACGCATACCGCAGTCAACTGTATACATACATCGCACACATACATTTTGGAAGCCATTTTGGAAGAAGTCCCTGTTTGAGGGCATTTGCTTTTTATCGTTATCGCATCAAATATGATATCGTATCGCACAGGTAGTATCGCATCTGTTTGAGGCCACCTTTAGTTGTTAAAAACGCTAATGAAACGTGAGAGTTGAAATATAAGTTGCAGAAATACGCATTTCGCGCGATCTATTTAATCTTAAAATTAAAAAATAAGAAAGAATGGACAAAGTTACATACACATCAGCATCTCTTCAGTTATTATAGTTATTTTGTTGTGAATGTCCGTTCTTTCTTGCACAAGACGTCAAATTTATTGTCTGGATACGTCAAATCAATGTTCGATTTACTGTCTTCAAAATAATCTAGACAGTGATTGCGACAATTGAAGAAGTATGCATGTATTTGTGAAAATTTTCATGACAGTATTGTCAGGTGTAAACCCTAAGTTAAACTTTCCCCATTATAAAAATTTCAAGTTTAGAAAATAGAATTTAATTCCTATTTTATATGATATCGCGAGAAAATTTTAGTATACCGACGGCAAAATTTTAGAAAGGGGTGAGAATAACACTGTGGAACAAATTCAGGTTAGCAAAAGTTAGGTCGATTCTGAGAGTGAGGGGTGAAAATAGAGGCTAAATTAGAAGACCAGTATCGCGGCGTTTGTTTATGTTTGTTCGAATTTTTTTTTAATCGACCTTCGAACTTTGCAGTCAAATGCCGATTTTCAGCATATTGTTTATATGGTTTTTTGGCTATAACTCGTCGACTAATTGATATTTTTTCAATCTGTTAAAGCCAAATTATTGCTAGAGACCTGTGCAACAATTAAAATTAAAAAAAATTGATGTAGAAAATTTTTGTAGTGCTTATGCAGCAAAATGTTGGAATTTTTTTTTCATGCTTTTTGAACTTATTTTCCACAAAACTAAGTATTTGTTGCTTTCTGTTTGATCCATAATATGCTTCTCAGTTTCTTCAATAAACTTCATTTGAAAAGAAAACAATCATAATACAAAACTTGCGTTTTCCTGCTTAATATTAATTTACTTCTAATTTCTTATGTAAAGGTCGATAATTTCGTCCAACAGATATTCTGGAATTTCATCTTTGTCTTCCCCTTCTTCCTCTTTTTCCTCTTTTTCCTCGTCTTCCTCTTCTTCAAAGGTGTTTTTATACCTCCAACAAATTTCAGCGAGTATTGCATCTGGAGATTTCTTTCCTCTGTACCTGAAACGAAAATAGTTTTCAATCGTTAACATGTTTAAATTGTGCACTCTGACAAAGATATTAGAAAAATCTAGGAATTAAAAATATGCACACTCTATAGTTACCTTATTTCAAATGGAAGCGCAGTTTGGTGATAACGTTCGCCTTGCTCATCAGATTCAGTTGGCAACTGTTGAGCTAGTTGATCAAGATGCTGATGCAAGAGATGAATTTTGTACGAAATATTAACCCCAATTTCATCGAAAGCTGCCAACATGTTTGCAACAGATTGCCTGTAGTCGTCTTTGCGTTCTTTACCCAAAAGTCCTTTAATGACTGCTTTCAATGCGAGCCATGCATTTTATTCCCGGTCTGTCAGAATTTGGTCAAAATCTTGACGACTCATTAGTTTCCGTATGTCGGGACTATTAACAACCCCTTCCTGAATTTTGGCGACTTGACTTAGTCTTGGGAAAATGTCTTTTAAGCGGTTGAATACTTCTGGTCTTTTTGCGATACATTTAAAAAATTTTTAGCAATGCCAAGTTTAATGTGGAGCAACGGCAACAAAATTTTCATTTCAGGAAGAAGACTTTCGTGTAGCCTATTGGTCTTTAGGCCATTTCCGTCCAATGCGACTATTCTAGTTATGCTGTTTATACTGGTTTCTTCCTTTAATATCTTCTCCGTATCGTGAATCCCAATCGCACAAAAAACACGGATATTTTGGACGGCCAGATGCTGTTAAGCCTGTAATCAATGAAACGATTTCGAGGTCGCAGCAAATGCGCTACTGGTGTTCGTTATATTTGACTACATCCAGAATGTGTTTCAAATTATCGAAATTTTCCCTAGTGTCAGTGCTATACGCAAATGGAACAGAAGGCATTCTATTCGTCTTGTGCAAAAGCACAACTTTAAGCTGATTAGTGAACTATCGATGAATAAACGCCAATCATCTTTTTTATAGGTTAACCCTATCGTCTCCATTAACTTTTCGATATCGTTGCAATAAGCGAAATTTTTTGCATCATTCACATTGAAGAACTTTTCTAACTCTTTTTGGCGTTTTCGATATGCTGTTACTTTGGTACCTTTCGCCAGCAAATTATTTCCTTTCAAAAATGAAGCCAGTTGTTCTGATTTTTTCTGAGTCAAACACAAAATTGCAGCAATTGCATCCAATTGCTTTTGTGGGACTAGGATTGGGTCCTTTGATCTTTCATAGGATGTACCTTCACCAGGGTCGTATTATGAGAAGAAATGCATGGATATAGCAGCGGCGGTTGTAGTACTGATATCTGTTTGAAGATCAATACTTCGGTATGTTGGTACTGGAACGAATTCTGAGTGCGGTAATGGTAATTGGACGCTTGGCACTGCTACATAAGTTTTATTCTTTGTCATTTTCATTGTTGGTGTTTCCGACAGGGTAGGAGTGTGATGTAATGTGGAACGATTTTCCGTCATCCCTTGTCAAATTTGGTTTTTCGAAAAATGGCACTGAAGATGGCACAACGCCGAAACCGGTTTGTCTCCAATTTTGACAAGGGATGACGGAAAATCGTTCCACATTTTATTCTTTGCTTTCCTTCTATTCAAAGTTTTATGGTAGTTGATACATCCATAGCAATTTTCTTGTTGATGCGGGCTGTTGTCTAACCACATCATTGGTATACCAAAACTATTTTCGTTTCAGGTACAGAGGAAAGAAATCTCCAGGTGCAATACTCGCTGAAATTTGTTGGTGGTATAAAAACACCTTTGAAGAAGAGGAAGACGAGGAAAAAGAGGAAGAAGGGGAAGACAAAGATGAAATCAGAATATCTGTTGGACGAAATTATCGACCTTTCTGATGATGATGACGATGACCAAGATATTAGAGAGAGCAGTGATGTTGATCCACAGCCGCCTGCTAAACGGCAACTGGCCAAATCATTAATTTAATTTATTTAATTTTTTTACTTAAAACTTTTCATAACTAACATTTCAAAATTATATTTTTTTCCATATTTTTATAATTTCTTTTTCAATGTTTCTTCAAAACCAACACTGAAGAAATTGGTACATAAGAAATGAGAAGTAAATTAATATTAAGCTGGAAAACGCAAGTTTTGTATTACGATTGTTTTCTTTTCAAATGAAATTTATTGAAGAAACTGAGAAGCATATTATAGATCAAACAGAAAGCAAAAAAGACTTAGTTTTGTGGAAAATATTTTCAAAAAGCATGAAAAAAAAATTTCCAACATTTTGCTTCATAAGCACTACAAAAATTTTCAAAATCAATTTTTTTTAATTTGAATTGTTGCACAGGTCTCTAGCAATAATTTGGCTTTAACATATTGGAAAAATATCAATTAGTCGACGAGTTATAGCCAAAAAACTATATAAACAATATGCTGAAAATCGGCATTTGACTGCAAAGTTCGAAGGTCGATTAAAAAAAATTTCGAACTAACATAAACAAACGCCGCGATACGGTTCTTCTAATTTAGCCTCTATTTTCACCCCTCACTCTCAGAATCGACCTAACTTTTGCTAACCTGAATTTGTTCCACAGTGTAATGAGAATAGAAAAATGATGGGATGAGAATAGAACCCCCTGATTTTAAAAATACCACCCCTTTTTCTAGCAACGCTATAGTATTTATTTAACTTATTGTTAAAGGTTTGACAAACCGCTTGAAGGATGTTTGAAGAAAAATCAAAATTTTTAGATTTTCTAGCCGCCTTGTTGAGATTTGATTGTACGGCGTGTGGCAGAATTGCCTTATTTGCAACAAGATTTTTATTTTTATATTGTGGACTGAAAGAAATCTAATACTATGTTTAAACAGGTACCCAATTAGCTAACTGATACCATGTTCTGACCGACATCAAAAACATGTTTTCGTTGCTAAAACTGGCTTCGGTTTTCGTCCATGCAAAATCTGTCAAACTAAAACCAGTTTTCGCTGAAAACTACTTGAAAACTCACGTTCCACTCATTCCAATCGGTGTCTGCACTATTTTTTTTCGATTATTCACCGAAGTCGAAGTCATATTTTATCATCTTTAATATTGGCTGGCCAAAGTAAAATAAGAATGAGAGTAAAAGGTTTTTAATGAAAAGAAAATGAAGGAAAAGTATTTTGGTTTTGTTTTTGTGTAGCAAAACTGTAATCAAAGAATGTAAGGAATGTCAACGAAAACACCATGAACGAACGAATAAGATCTCCCACGACGGCGTGCGAGAAAAAAGTATTTTTTGTTTGCAATGACGTCATTTTTTTCGCCGCTATGTGAATGAAAAGGAACGAAACCATGTGTGTGAATGAAACAACCGATTGAAAAATGACGGCATCAATTATTTATTTTTTTCTCAAATGTAATTAGGTACAAATACACGGTTGCCGTGCTGGGTGATCTATTTAGTTGGTTCATGCGAAAACACTAAAGGCTGATTCACATACAACTTTCTTCGCTTTGCTTGATAGTTCTTTGCTTTGACATATAAGATCGATGTAGGCATATGCATGAGTATGCTCACATAAAAAACCTTTGAAGCAAAGCAAAGCAAAGCGAAGCAAAATCTTGGGCAACTCTCAACTTTTGCCCGCTTTGGCAATGAGCTGACTACATTTATCTTTTCTTGTGCGCTTGCATTTGCATTTAATGACAAAAATAGGGTAAATAGGAATTTTTATTGCTATTATTAATGCATATTATTATATTGCTATCAATTTTACAGATAAAAAATATGGACGAAAAGGAGAACGCAAAAGCTGTCAAAGCGTTTATTGTAGCATACCTTCTGCGTTTCGCGCTTTGTTGTCAAAGTTTGAACTGTCAAGCAAAGCGAGGAAAGTTGTATGTGAATGGCCCTTAACAACCGGAGTGAACAACCTTCAGCCCACAATCCCAAAACTGGTTTTCAAAGTGTTTTCGTTGTCGGGCAGAACATGGTATGAGAGCATTTCAGCAATTAAACCCCTAATTGCAACAAAATTAACCTAATATTAGTTCTGAGTTTATGAAAAACTGTCAAGTGTTCATATTGGGGTTTTAAGACACTCAGAGTTTAATTTGACATTTTTTGGTTTACTTTTTCTTTGTCTCATTTAGGCTATTCCCGTACTACAGGATTTAACACACACACACATTCTAGACCAACCGTTTAGTGATAGAAAAGAAAAAAAAACAAGAAATGAGGATCGATAGAACTTTTTACGCTGATTTCAACCATATCATAATTATTTGGTGCAAATAAAAACCAAAGCCAATAAAAGAGGTTAAAGTTCAACTTTTCTATTTCTTATGTGTTTAATATCTCGGAAACTACTTACCCGATTAAAAAATTATTGATGCTAATTTCAACATATAATTTAAATGCCTTCTATGTGACGTAAATACTATAAAATTGTTTTAAAAATAGTTTTATATAAACGCAATTTAAAAAAATATATTTGAATTTTTTTGTGTTGTTAGTATTTCCGGACTAAAAATATAAAAAAGCATACAAATTATATACATAAATGAAAGAAAAATTCATTACTTTTATTAGTTTTTTAATAGCTTATCTTGTTCAGAAGATATTAAAATAAAAAAAAATTAACTTTAACCATTTATATCTTCTTTATATTTTACTTCCGCCAGAATTTGGTAGGGTTGAAATCAGCACAAAAAGTGCTATCGAGCCTCATTTTTGGTTTTTGTATAGCTTTATTGTTGATATCCTACACTTATGTGCACGGAACGATCTAGGACTATTTCTGATTTAATCCTGCAGTACGGGAACGGAATAACTGATGGTAAGTTGGTTGCAGGTTTGGATTATCAAAGACACAAACCAAATTCGGTAAAAAAAGGCTTGCATTCTCCAAATAAAAGTGTATAAGGAGAGTTTAACGAAATTTTTTGTATGATAAACTCCGAGTTTAAGAGTAGAGTTAAACGTTAAACTCCAAAATGGCCCACAAACTCGAGTTAATGGCTCAATGAGAACGCTTTATTAGAGTGTGTTCAACAGGCCAATTAGATTAGGCAATTAAGCTTTAAGTTGCGTCAGAGTTTGGTCTTCGCACACATTCAATTACGTTGAAACAATTAGTGTTTGACAGCTGATACTGTTTTTATTTTGCTTGTCAAAAATTTTTCGGGGCTATTACCTCTTCAATTTGCCTTGGTCTGACCAAAATGGAGAGATTTTCAATTTTAAATACAATTTTATTGGTGTGTAATAGAGATATTGAAATTTTCCAGTCAATACAATAAAGTTTTGATTGTAGACTGGATTTTTTATGAAAAAAGAAGGAGAATTTCATTTTTCTGACATCTCGTTTTCTGCTCTTCAATTCGAATAGCTCTGAACCTATAAAGTAGCATTTACTGAATCCACTCGAGACGTCAAATTGTGAAGTTTCGTACAATTTTTCTACGACAGATATTTGCCAGCGCAGAAATTGTAAGAAAAGTTTAAAAATTCAAAAATAAGCTCAATAAATCGAAAAACAACATTGAAATGTAAAAATATTTTTAGTAAATATATAAGCAATATCGCATTTGTTAAAATACTCGGCTTTGGTCGACTTGCTACACCAAAAAATCGAAATAGCACAGGGTTTAACAAAATGTTCCAAGGAAGAGGCGTCGGAGACAGTTCCAGCTGGAAGAAGGTAAAGGATTGTACCACTTATTGTTTGCATAACTTATTTATTTTTAACTGGTGTGGCTAGAGATGAAGAAAACTGGCTGCACTAGAGACCAACACGCATGGCATCCAAAACACTGTTGGTGTTGGGCTACGTGTGACAGCTGACGTAGCAAATGAGAGCAAGGCCGACGTATCGATGCCATCAGTGAGCTACAGTCCAGCACCTCCGAGACGTACTCCTACAGCGTAGAGGCCAGCCGATAAAGGTGCAGCAGAATTGCTGAAAAAACAATTTTTGCTTCACAAAGGCTTCCAAGAAAAAATCCCCCAACACTTTTCTCAACAGGAAGCGAAGATGGATGATTTATCTTCAGGTATGCCGGCCGCTGTGGTGTAGTAGTAAGCAGTACGCGCTTTCACTCCGCAACGCCTGGGTTCAAGACCTCGTCAAAGCAACATCGCAAAAAAAATATAGAAAAAGGTTTTTTCTTAACAGCGGTCGTCCCTCGGCAGGCAATGGCAAACCTCCGAGTGTATTTCTGCCATGAAAAACAGCTTCTCATAAAAATACAATCGCCGTTCGGAGTCGGCGTAAAACTGTAGGTCCCTCCGCTTTGTGTGACAACATCAAGGCGCACGCCACAAATCGGAGGAGAAGCTCGGCCAAACACTAACATACATATGTGTAAGCGCCAATCTATTATTATTATTATTATGCGACGCATACAAAGCAGCGTTACAAGAAACTCGCAGGCACAATAACGTCATGGAAGAATTAACTGCTGTAAAAAATTCCATTAAACAGCAGATGTTAAAAGTAGAAGACAAAAGTTTACATGTTATTTCAAAAAAAAAATAAATAATACATGCATATACAGCTGCTGCCAAAATAATAGCAACAGGATTCAAAATGGTATTGTGTTCAACTAATGTTTATTTATTTATTTTTAATAATTTTCATGTAAAATATGTTCGACCTATAACAGCAACCATATAAGTAAAAGTTTCAAAGCTTACACAAAGTTTAAAAAAATTAATCGAATTTCAAAAATTTTTCATCAAATCTGTCAACTTTTTCTTTTGATGCTTTATATGTAAGAAAATGTTCAACCACCTCGACCAAATAAATTCTAAAAAATCAACGGTAATTATTAAACTTTGTTCATGCTTTGAAAGTTTTATATATGTAGTTTTTGTTATAGATCGAACTATAATTTAAGTGAAAACTAATAAAAATAAATAAATAAACATCACCATGTGGGGAATTAAATTACCACATATGATTAATTAATAAACTAAAACGTTTATTTAATCTTCTTCCGAAAACTTTAAACTAATGACAAGAACTTTTATTAGAACGCGCACGTTGAATGAATGAATTCGAGAATGATCTAAAAACCTCGCTGGGGAAATTTGACAGTTTTTAACTTGCAACAGCAAAAGTGAAAAAACAAGAGTTAAAAAGGAATAGAGGAAAAGTCAATTCAACAAAACAGTGTTGCCACGCAAGGCGAATTCATGCTGTGTTCCCACAACCATTCTATACTTTGGTGCTATTATTTTGACCGCACCTTCATACAATTAAAAAAACCTGAACTTGAAAATTATATTCGTGTTAGTGTTCTAGAAAAAGATCGTCTTATCTGTGAAGCTGCATCATTATAAGTTGATGAAGAAAGCTCGTGGTTTTCGTTAGTATACTGTTCAACGTTTTCTGAAATATCGTCATTCACGCGATAGTGAATGCAAATGTTGTGGAAGACTATGTTCAAACAGACCAATTAGCAGAGGCAATTAAGCTTTAAATTGTGGTATTAGCGGGGGTTTACACGATCCCATATATGTACGGTGACCATCCGTTCTGTTTTTTGCAGGACCGTACTGTTATTTAAAGGTCTGTCCTGCGTAGGGTTTCAAAACAGTAAACCCCCAAAATGTACTAATTTTTTTCAAGTGTCCTGCGTTTGTCCCGCATTTTCTTCGATATTTTAAAATAAACTTTTCCTAATCGTAATAAAAGCAGCGTCGATAACTAATTGATAACTAAATAAGGGTAAGCTGGTTTTGAAGGTTCAACCAGTCAATGCGTTCTAAATTTTGTACGGTTATGGGCAATGGATGACGAGAAAATGAAGATCAGCGTCAAATATATCAATAACACTGTTCTACAAATTTTGTGGTGATCGCTTAAGAAACAAAATGTTTTCCAAGCCAATTTTCTTTTCAAACAAGCTTTTTCGTATTTTTTCGAAAAACGTGTTTTTATTACAAAAAATTAAAATGCTAAAAATTATCCAATCAACATAAGCGACCTACAGTCTTCTTACAAAAATATATTACTTTGCTGATTTTGATGAAAATTATCCGAAAAGCTCCTTAAACTACCCTATAGAAAATTATTAGTGTTACAAGCGACCAAAATCGAAAAAGTGAAATTTCAATCATTTTTTTTTACAGTAAATGAAAATCTGATGAGAAATGTAAATGTTACGGAACACAATCTGCACAAATTGTATACTTTTGCAAAGTGTCCATCAATACCTTTCGAGCTGTTGGTCGTTTCATGTGATATTGACGATTAACCGAAAAAAGTACTAAAAAATCGTTTTTTGAACAAATCTCGAAAACACTTCTTTGAAACCATGGGTATTTTTTTCGTGTTCAACGACCCAAAGTTTGTATTAAAAGATTTGCTTTACAGAGGTTCTTATTTCGTGTAAAGTAATATGTAATATGCCTTTATAGTTTTGTATATATTCATTACAAAAAGATTAATACCAATGAAGCTAATGTGATTTATGTTTAAAGTTTAAAATTGAATTAATAATTAAGAAATATAAACTCATCGTTATTTGAGTAGCGCATCCTTTTAATACTTATTAGTTAGTTTTCCTTTTGTTTGTTTAATATTCATTATTTTTTTATAAAAAATATAGCATATTCTACGTCTAAATCCGATTAAAAAAATGTTTGAAAATTAAAAAAAAAATAAACATAGGGGCGGCAATTTTTTTTTGTTGACGGTGCTGCGCATTTTCTTCCATGTAAAAATTTTGTCAAGCATACTTTGTATGGAAGAAAATAAAAAATGGAATTTATATATGTAGTATATTTTTGTTATTTTTATACTACGCAATTATATGTAGGTACATTTTTTGAAAAATTGTCCTGCATTTTCAAAATATATTTGTGGTCACCGTACATATATGTGACAACTTGGCTTGATGGCGAACATAACTGTAAAATCACATTTGCGTTTACACAGCAACATATGTTGTCGAACATCAGTTTTTAAGAATTTTTCTGGCGATATGACGAGCGCATTTTCAGCAGCCTTGATAATTGAAGAAATTATTGAGGAAGACGAAAATATAAAAAACCAAAAAGAAAACGTGAGTGGACGCAGACCTGGTTTAAGAAAAGGCCAGAAAATTTGCATATAAAGTTGTTAGAAGAGATCCAGTTAACAGCGCCAGCAGATTATAACATCTTCTAGCGAATGGATGCAGCTGTTAATGAAGAGATGCTGGCGATGGCCAAGCCATATATAGAAAAGCAGAACGCAAATATGAGGGACTCAATTTCGGCCAATGAGCGCCTTTCAGCATCCTTAAGGTTTTAAGCAACTGGACGGAACTACGCTGACTTGAAATTCTGTACCTGCATTGCTAAACCAACTTTAAGCGCTACGGAGACGATCAAATATCTTTATCAACACTAAGTGTACTGGTATCATCGGCTTTTGGCGGCCACACGTACACTACACCGACTCGTTGTTAGGGATGCAAACGATGCATCGATGTTCTTGAAACATCGATAATATCGGTTCAATTTTCGATGTTTGCCATCGATGTTTACAATTTACTAACATCGCGAAATTGACGATACATCGGTGGAAGTTTTACCGATGTTTTAAGCATCGACTTTAAGGAGACTCTCCGACTTTCTTTCGGTACTTTGGACTGACCTTAAATTTATTATTCATTCAGAATTTCTTTGTTATTTATGGCCTTGTAACAATTTTGTTGAGCTTGAGGCCGTTTCTTATGAAAAGTGTTACTGAAAGTCAACAATAATTTACAAAAGGTAGAAGTTATAGCTGCTATTTCGGAGATCACCACATCTCCTCAGTGACCGCGGTTTAAGAAGTCTGATTAGTAGAGGTGGTGATCTCCCAAATAGCAGCTATAACTTCTTACCTTTGTAAATTATTGTTGCTTTTCCACAACATTATTCATAAAAAACGGCCCAAGCTCAATGAAATTTTTGGATTCAATCTAATGACCTAGCATTTTGATTGTAATAATAGAGAGGGCATAGAAAGGATAATAAAATACAGGAAAATACATTCATAACTATTAAAGTATTCAATATTTCTTTAAATTTAACTAGAAATTAACAAATTGCAAAATACATCGGAAACCATCGATATATCGGTGTTTCTCTGGCGATATATTTTAGCCTCGATGTTCCTTTCTCCGATGCTTCGAAACATCGATGTACGGATGTTACTGCTCAAAATTTGCATCTCTCCTCGTTGTCGGCTATGCTTGATGAAAAAAAAAATTAATTTTGAATTTGAAGACTGTTTATTTGACCGTCTCGCGTTATGCTTAACAAAAAACAAGCTCACATGACTTTTGGTCGTCATGGTGAGCAAGTGCGCGGACAAGAAAAAGAAATTGTTTTACGTTTGATTGACCATTATCAATGCTTACTAGCTTTATGAAATGTAATAAATATTAATTTATAACATATGACATAAAATTATGCCATAAATGATACAATAATTAACAACAAATACTCATCCGATGACAACATGCTAACGCTGCGTATTCACAATACAAATTGTTGATTGAAGCTCGGAACACTTTGACGACTGCAACTTCACGACGTAACGACAGCGACATCATTTTGTCGACAAATGTCGCCTTGAAGCCAGCTTCTTAAACATTTTGAAGACCTCAGCGACATAGCAAACAGCTGATTTTAAAGTTTGACATTTNTTTGCAGCACTACATCTACTCATTGTCGCCGGCAAAATTAGAAATAGATTTAATTTGGCGACGTCGACAATTGCAGTCCTGCAGCCAAGATGTCGTGCTGTCGTCAAAATAATTGTGTCCGTAAGAACGTGTGTATTTAAAATTTGACAGATGCTGCTTGTCGCTTGCTGTCGTCAAAGTGTTCCGAGCTTGACGCGTTTATTTGAACGTTTGCGGGCAAGACACGAGCGAACCTCACTCACACATACGCAATGCTTGACGTATTTATTTGATTGCCTCCGTGGCGATTTAAGTAAATTAATAATTGAAACATGCAGAGCTATACAAAAAGTACAGAAAAATTTTACTCACGTAAGCATACATTTGAGAACTATAAGTATACATTAACATATACGGATACATATTCAGTCTTATAAAACTACTAGCAGAGCACCCGACGCACACTGGGCTTCTTCATAGAGGGCGATGCTCAAAACTCATTTTTCGAAAGTTGGTATTTAAGATAAAAAATATATACCAGCAGAGTCATAACAAAGTAGCAAATCTCGTGTATAAACATTGGGTTCCGAATTATTACCAGTTGCCGCGTACAACAGCTCAAAGTTAACTTTTCAGTCAGACATTTTTTTTTCGATATCGAAAGCGAGTTCATATGTGTTATTAAAGTCTGTCTTATTATGTTTAAGGTTACTATTAGTTTAGAAGGAACTATGTCGTTGAATAAGCAATGTGTGCTGATTGTTTTACAACTTTACACCATTACATAATTTCAATGGTTTCTGAGATATAAGGAAACAATTTTAATAAACAATTTTTTTTCATAGTGAATTTTTAAATTCGTGTTTTTTTCCAGAATGCGCAAGGTTCTTTTTCCGAATCTTTTTTTGTTATAACCGCAAGTCTTTATAGTAAACTTAAAAGATTTGCACAAGAACGTTGCGCATTTTTGAGAAAAATATGTTTTAACGTGAACTTATTAATTTTTGTCAGGCACATTTTGTCATTATTTTATCAAAAATATGTTCGAAGTGGGAGTGTTTTAAGAAAATTCAAACTAAATGGATGAGAATGGTATATACCGTATGTATTTATTCTTTATTTCAATACTGTTAACTTTTATTCCAGACGGAACCCTTTTATCCATTAAAAATCGGGATTTTTGTGAAATATTTTTTAAAAGCCCGTCTAAATTACTACAATGCAAGTTCAGAGATGTGGAACAATATATTTCAAGCCAAACCAGCTGCCCAGCTTTGGAAAGAAAGAAGTTGCAAATACGTTTGCGCAATTTCAAGAGCTACATTACCTTAAAATGGATCAGATGCGGTAGGCACAAAAATAGATTTTATGAATCGGAAAAAGCGTGGTTAGAAAAAACTTGTCAATTTGTGGGGTATCAGATACCTAAAGGAGGAAGGCCCACTAAAGACTTTGGGGAATTTAGTGACCAGTCAAAACGTAGGAAAATGTCCTAGCTTCGTCAAGATTATTCCCACGAACAATTAACGTTCGCAGCACAAATGAGCCTGCGAGCTAGTGGAAAGCGCAGTGAAGCCAAACAAGTTCTCGACACTATTAACCCCCATCTGAAGAAGCTTCTCTGAACTGCCACATGTTTTTTTCGAATCACGAAATAAAGATTTCATTTTTTCATAGATATGTCTGTATACCAAATTTAAAGTTCATGTGACTTATGGTTCCGAAGTTAGAGCTGATAAAAAATTTCACGGCTATGGGATGTGTCACGCCCCCTTTTACAAACTCATTTAAATATACCTTATTATAATCACCTACCGTAGATATGTCTGCATACCAAATTCAAAGTTCATGTGACTTATGGTTCCGAAGTTAGAGCTGATAAAAAAATTCACGGCTATGGGATGTGCCACGCCCCCTTTTACAAACTCATTTAAATATACCTTATTATAAGCACCTACCATAGATATGTCTGTATACCAAATTTAAAGTTCATGTGACTTATGGTTCCGAAGTTAGAGCTGATAAAAAAATTCACGGCTATGGGATGTGCCACGCCCCCTTTTACAAACTCATTTATATAAACCTTATTATAAGCACCTACTATAGATATGTCTATATACCAAATTTAAAGTTCATGTGACTTATGGTTCCGAAGTTAGAGCTGATAAAAAAATTCACGGCTATGGGATGTGCCACGCCCCCTTTTACAAACTCATTTATATAAACCTTATTATAAGCACCTACTATAGATATGTCTATATACCAAATTTAAAGTTCATGTGACTTATGGTTCCGAAGTTAGAGCTGATAAAAAAATTCACGGCTATGGGATGTGCCACGCCCCCTTTTACAAACTCATTTATATAAACCTTATTATAAGCACCTACTATAGATATGTCTATATACCAAATTTAAAGTTCATGTGACTTATGGTTCCGAAGTTAGAGCTGATAAAAAAATTCACGGCTATGGGATGTGCCACGCCCCCTTTTACAAACTCATTTATATAAACCTTATTATAAGCACCTACTATAGATATGTCTATATACCAAATTTAAAGTTCATGTGACTTATTGTTTCGTAGTTATAGCTGATAAAAATTCCACGCCTACGGGATGTGCCACGCCCCCTTTTATAAACTCATTCATATAAACCTTTCTATAAGCACCTACCGTAGCTGTGCCTGCAAACCAAATTGCAAGTTAGTGGGGCTTATGGTCAAAGCTGATAAAAAATGTCACGCCTATGGGAGGTGCCACGCCCCTTTTTACAAACTCATTTATTTATAGCCTACTATAAGCACCTAACATAGCTATGCCTGCATGCTAAATTTAAAGTTCATGGGACTTATGCTTTCGAATTTATAGCTGTTAAAAAATTCCACATCTACGGGATGTGGCGGGCCACGCCTCCTTTTACAAACTCCTTCATATATAGCTTATTATAAGCACCCACCGTAGATACGTCTGTATACCAAATTCAAAGTTCATGTGACTTATGATTTCGAAGTTATACCTGATAAAAAATTCCACGCCTACGGGATGTGCCCCTTTTATAAACTCATTTATATATACCTTATTATAAGCACCTACCGTAGCTGTGCCTGCATACCAAATTTCAATTTCGTGGGGCTTATGGTCTCCAAGTTAGAGCTGATAAAAAATTTCACGGCTATGGGATGTGCCACGCCCGCTTTTACAAACTCATATATACAGTATCGGTCATATCTATAGCACGCCATTTCAAAGGGATATCGTGTGCCACTTTTGTTTATTTATTTATTTTTAGGAATTTTCAATTAAAATACAGTTCCTTCTCTAATACCCATATAAACCCAAGTTTAACAATTTGTAGAAAACTATAAAAATATAAACATATAAACCCAAGTTTAACAATTTGTAGAAAACTATAAAAAAGTGCAACAAATTATCATCAAAATTTCAAACTTTTTTCTCCGAAGTGTTAGAAATTTTTATAGCCCAATCAATTTTAGCCCGATAATGTGCAAGTTTCAAGTGGCTAAAAGTTACCGTTGATTTTTTAGAATTTTTTTCGCCAAAGGTGATGGGGATTTCTTCCATATACAAATAAAATGAGTTTATTCATTATATGGAAGCCAATGCGACAAAAAAATCTAAAAAATCAACGGTAATTTGTAGCCACTTGAAATTTGCACATGATCAGACTAAAATTGAAGGGGCTAAAAAACTGTGTACTCGAAAAAATTCTAAAACTTCCGAGAAAAAAGTTTGAAATTTAGGAGAAAATTTGTTGCGTTTTTTTGCAGTTTTCTACCAATTGTTAAACTTGGGTTTATATGGGGCTTGTCTGAGAATGAACTATATTTTAATTGAAAATTCTTAAAAACAAATAGAAAATTAATAGTGGCAAACAATTTCACTTTGAAATGACGTGCTATAGATATGACCGATACTGTATATATACCGTATTATAAGCACCTACCATAGATATGTCTGCATACCAAATTCAAAGTTCATGTGACTTATGATTTCGAAGTTATAGCTGATGAAAGATTCCACGCCTACGGGATGTGCCAAGCCCCCTTTTACAAACTCATTTATATGTGCCTGCATACCAAATTTCAAGTTCATGTGCCTTATGGTTCCGAAGTTATAGCTGGTAAAATATTCCATGCTTATGGGATGTGCCACGCCCTCTTTTATAAACCCATATATATATACCTTACTATAAGCACCTACCATAGATACGTCTGCGTGCCAAATTTCAATTTCATATAACATATGGTTCCGAAGTTATAGCTGATAAAAATTCCACGCCTATGGGATGTGCCACGCCCCCTTTCACAAACTCCTGTAAGCACCTACCTTAGATATGTCCGCATCCCAAATTTCAAATTCGTGGGACTTATGGTTCCCATGTTATGGCCGATTAAAAATTTGACGCCTATGGGAGGTGCCACGCCCCCTGTTCGGATCGCAATTTTTTCACCCTATAATAGGCTCAGATGTCATGGCAATACTCTGTCAGAATTTTGTTCGATTTTGTCGGTCCGTTTAGGCTGCAACCTGGCACATACATACATACATACTTCCACAAATATGTAGTAGATATCTATCCTTCTCTCAGCGTAAAATAATTTTTGGGGATATCTCGGCCACAGGAGGACCTATCGTGTACGGTTTTAATCCAAATATTTCTTTTCAACTGGCTAAATTGTATTCTAAATATGGGCCAAATCGGCAAGTAAATGCAATTTTTAGGAATATCCCGACGTCTCAGCATTCTTCATTTTTCGGCAACAACAACAAAAATTTTAAAATTTTTTTTAATCGGAAAACCTTCCACACAGAAGGTCCAAAAAATACTTTTTATAGAATTTAAATCGGTTCAGCCGTTTGGTCAGGCATCGCCGTCATACGAAAAACATTTCATTTTCATATATATAGATAAGTATACACTAACATATAAGGATCCATATTCAGTCTTATAACAAATTCTATGTGAATAAATTCCTGAATTGCTTTCGTTTTGCTTGTAAGTTTATGGAAATGATTATTTCATACTCAGTTGACGATAGGGCCCATGATAAAAACATTACAAGGTAAATTCATTCTCTCAATTCGTCGGCCATGATTTTTTTTCTGACGTTTGCCAACATTTTAAAATCATATAAAATTGAAAATAAAAAAATTAAATTGTTCACAATTGTTGTTGTTTGAGATTGAAAATGAGAATGTGTGTGTGAGTTTTGAATTTTAAATTTATATTGTTGGCAAACGTCAGACTGCCTCTTAATGGTTTTACCTTTTTATGTTTTTATCATGATAGGGCCGATTACGAATATTCTGCATCTGACAGAAGCTCGTGAAAGGTACAGTACGGAATGTGTTCCTGGCTCACTTTTGGTTCAGAATCATGATTATTAACAGTAATGCTTGTTAAAAAATTTATTAGGTAAGGCTCCAAACGTTGCAACTAATTTCGTTGAGTGAATATTATATTTCGAGGTTCTGATTTTTGAAAAGTTCCTATGTTACGTGAAGAAGACTCCCAAAGATACTAATCAGTCATAGGCGATTCTGTTCGTGTGTCTGTAAATGTGCAATCACAGAATTTACGTCTATCGTCGCTCTCAAATGCTTTGTGGGATTTTTCGTTGAGTTGATTTATCGCTCCCTGGTAAAGTGCTTCCAAAATAGTTTTATTGGCATATAGCGATTGACGGGGCCCAAGATTCCTATAAAGAATTTCCCAAGTGGTGCTTAGTACGCTAGCTTGATCAGGCTTAGTACTACTTTTCCCTAAATTCTCAATAGCTGTTTTAAGAAACTCGTTTCGTAAAATTTGCGGATAATCTTTTTTGGGGGTTTTCTTCCTTTGCGATACTTCCTGTAATATATGGTATAACACATTAATATAAAATATCTAAATATTAATATAAAATATTTATAAATCCACTTTTGGCGACGAAGTTCACCGGGTCTGCTAGTTGTTATATAAAATATTTCAGCTCCCACAAAATATGGATGAATGGAAAGTAATATTACGAATCAGTTGACGCATTCTATCCCTTCTACCATTTCATTTTGTGAACATGGGTTTTGCAAAGGCAAATCAACTTCAACAAATTTAATAAGGAGCGACTCCAATTTACCAAATTGTCTCGATCCCGCAACTTACTTAGTATGATATTTAGCTGTATTGTAACTGAACGTCAGTTCATTGTGCTTGTTGTCCGTCTTTGGAACTCTCTGCCTCATAAAATTAAAATAATTAAGAGTACACCGCGCTTTAGGGCTGAACTACTACATTACTTGGCCAAGTAATTGCCAACATGTACGCGTATCCTTCTTTCTGCCGTTTTGCTTCTCCGCTATTCTTTTATACATTCACAATCTCAACACCCTGCATAACTAACATCCTACTATTCCACTGAGTCCCTCTCAAACCCCTCTTACATTAACTATGTACTTACCCTATATTATTATTATGATTAATATTTTTTAAGTTCAAACACTGTAAAATAACTTATGGTGTGTGTTTGCTAAATAAATAAATAAATAAAATAAACAAACAAATAAAATATAATAAAATCTCGTTTCACAGTGTTTGTGGTCGGACTCCACCTAAACGGCTCGACCGACCTTTATGAAATTTTTTGTGTATATATCGACTGCTGAGTGGAAGATCGACCTATCTCGGCAGCCAGTACGAAAACGCCCTATCTCAAAAAAATTTTCAAGAACGCCCTATTTCAGAATTTTATTGAAAAACACCTTATCTCAGAATTCAGTTCAAAAATGCCCTATCTCACTTCAAAATGTATTGAAAATTTGATGAGATAGGGCATTTTGGAATCGGCAGCTGAGATAGGGCGTTTTTGAAACGAATTCTGAAACAGGGCGTTCTTGAAAAGATTTTTGAGATAGGGCGTTTTCAAACTGGCTGCCGAAATAAGTCGATCTTCCACCCAGCAGTCGATATGGTAGGTATGAGAATCGGATGTGAAGTATATTTCATACCGCTAGGTGCAGGGGGTGTTGCACCTCCCATACAATCCGAACTTTTCATATTGCATATTTCTGGAAGTGTTCATGGTAGAGTACTCGAACATGGTATTGAGATATATGAAAATAGTCGCATACTCATGAAGAAAAATTGTAGGTATTGGAAAAGGGGGAGAATTTTTTATACTGCATTTCTCTGGAAGTGTTCATGATAGAGTACTCGAACATGGTATGGAGATATACGAAAGCAATGGCATACTCAAATCTTTGTCATAAAACAGATCATATTTCTAATTTTTGCAATAAGTTCTTAAGTGCAAATAAATTTATGCATATCAAATATGATTAAGTAATATGAAAGATGAATAAATAATACAAAGGATTATTAGATCGTAGTATTTTTCTGGTTTATCAAAATTTAAACTCACTGAAAACTTCACTGCACTCGTTCAACTTTTGTTGTCTGTGGAAATACTGTTGGTAAGCAACTTCACAGGTGTATTCTGAGGCGATGTCGAATCGCTAAGAAAATCACCTCATGTAAGTGTAGATTATTCTTCACGCACGCAATAGAAATTTTGAAATGGCAGGACCTTCAGCTCTTCATCTAACACAATATTCACAATAAATTTTCTTGACATATAAATGCATATTGAGAGAAAATTGACTGTTCAACTTTTATGAAAAAACAATATTTTCAAATACGGTTAATAATTTTATTTCAGTAAAATTGTGGTAAGTTTTTAAAATAAGAAGTAGTTGTGGTAGAAGTGAAAAATTACCCAAAATGTGGTAGATCTACCACAATTGTGGTAAAGTGGCAACACTGTTTACAACCTATGTCTCAAAAGCGTTTAGTGAAAACGTGAATGTTATATAATACCGACTTCAGTAAAGCATTTGACAAAGTATGTCACTCGTTGCTCATCTATAAACTTGATTTTCTTGGCATTCAACCTAATTTTCTACGTTGGATCTCTTCATACCTCTATGATAGATCACAAAGGGTAATGTTTAAAAATACTATTCCTGACGTCATTGATAGCCACCTAAACCACCTAGCCTATAAACGATATATCTACAGATATAAAATTTTAAAACATTTTAATGTCCGCAGATGATGTGAAACTTTATAAATCGTACGTATCAATTAAAGCTTTTGCTACAAACAGACTTAAACAGCATGGCTAACTTGTGTAATGTAAATCGTATGCCTCTAAATCTGGCAAAATGTAGAGTAATGTGCTTTTCGCGAAGAGTTGTTCCGCCACTTTCTTAAACAATAGATAACCATAACTTGGAACAGGCACAGGGTTGCCGTTTTCGACTTTTCCTACCAAAATTGGTTGGTTTTTATTTATCGTTGGTAGGATGCAAGGATGCTTAAAATTTTAGTAGGTTTCTTTGCTCCTAAAACAGAAAACATCTCTAATAGTTTCAACAATGCCAAGGATATTAAAATATTTTAAATCGCACTAGAAGAGCGACTAAAAAGCATACCACAGAACAAATATACGTGTTTACAGAAAATTTAATTTTTATCATACACGAGAATTAAAAAGAAACAACTTATTGTTAGTCCAGTAAATCGGAGAATCTCAAAGTTTTTAACCGCAACTCCAAGAATTTAATGGCAAACCCGCAGCGCGCAGATTTTGTCAAGCCTAACCGTGAGGTTTTTTTTACCTTACTTATGTGTATATAATTCATAAAATATGTATGCAAATTAGCGATCGACAACGCAATTTTATTATCTGCTACGATTTTCACGTCATTTACTCCGAAGGCTTTATTAAAACTATAAATTATGAGAATTTTTTGCCATTTTTTCGGTTTTTCGGAGATTAATCGAAATTTTGGGGGTGTAGAAGTCAAACAGACCTCATATCCGGATTCAGCGGGTCGAAATACATATCGGTAGGTGGGTCTGGTTAAAGCACACACAATATGTACATAATAGCTATTAATCTGACCTTTTTTTTACCTGGAAATCTTAGTTTAAGTATAAAAACCAGAAAAAAAAAAAATGTATTTAGTGCTGTCAAATTCCGTTTTCTTGATTAAAAGAAATGGTAGGAATGAAGCCTTTTTGGTAGGTTATGGAACCAGCTCTTGGTAGGAAAGAAAGTTTCTCAGTAGTAATCCTGACAGGTATACAATTTTGTGGACCTTGGTATCACAATGGATCCTAAACTTAATTTTAATCTTCACATTAATTTGACAGTCAACAAGGCTAAAGGTGTACTTTCATTTGTGAAACGATGGTCAAAAGAATTTGGTGACCCTTATATCACTAAAACCCTGTTTACAACATTAGTGGTTTGGAATCCAAAATTACTCCAACAAGATAGAATCAATTCAAAAACAATTCCTACTTTTTGCTTTATGAAATTTCCGATGGGATTCCCATTATCACCTTATACGAGTCGCTTAAAACTTATTAACCTTCCTACACTTGTCAGTCGCAGGGAAATGCTTGGTATAATTTTTATGGTTAAATTACTGACAGGCTCATTTTCAAGTCCGTCTCTTCTGGCTGATGTTAGTTTTAATGTTCTCTCTCGTGTATCAAGACATTTTTGCCACCTATTTCTGAAAGCTTGTAAAACTAATTTTGAATTGCACGACCCACTCCGTTGCTTATGCCAGGATTTTCACTCTCATTACAGCACGTTTGTTATTTCAGATCCCCTTTTCATTATTAAGAAATCGGATACTCTCCTCTCTCAATAAATGAATTATTAACATAAGACATAAAATCAGCTGATGAATTTAGTTATGTAGCTGGACAGTTTTAGAATTCGACACTTAACAAACTTCGCCTTTCGTGACTCGGCGCAAAAATTTAAAATATTGGTTTCACATTTCATGCGGACTGCGCCCTTCGTGCTGATGGGCGGAAATGGAGCGTAAAACCGTTGTGATTATTATTAGTAGCAAATGGCTTTAACCGAATTTGGAACTTTCCATGCTATTTTAATTATAAAAAAAAATATAGTATTGTGTTTATGACGCTCGAAAATGCGAAATATGAGTTCACCATGGTCGAAGTTCGTGCTAATGAGAGAGTTTCAGATGGAGGAGTGTTTCAAAATACGAAATTCGCTTATTGCTACAACGAAAAATTGTTGGATATACCACCTCCAACACACTCTGGTACATTTACAAAGGAATTGCCTTAAGTTATAGATGCGGACGACGCTTTTCCATTGGGCGAAAATATGATGAAGCCTTATAGTCATAACGGATTAACCAAGCAAGAACTGTGCTTTAATTATCGCCTGTCACGGGCAACAACCGTTGTGGAAAATACTTTCGGTATAATGTCTGCACGTTTTAGAATACTACACAAAACAATAAATTTAAGTCCCGATAAAGTAACGGACATTGTGCTTACCATTTGTTATTTGTACAATTTCCTTCGAAAAAAAGCTCAAATAGCTATATCGGCCGCACAGACATAGAAATATCGACTACACAGGCTGCAAACTTGCAAAAAGGGAAGTCCCAAAATTCACCGAACATTGCTAAAGAAACCAGAAATAATTTTTGTGAATATTTTCGTGCTATCTGTATAGATATGCAAATATAAATAAAATACTATTGCATAAACGGAATTGGCTATCTTTTCTTTACAAAAATATTTGTTATAATTCGAGTAAAAGTTTGTTTGCATTGTTCAACTTTGCGTTCAACTCAACGCAGGGCTAAATATGTCAAAATATGAAAAAATATCAAAATATTTGCCATAAAAAGCCGTTTATATTGTTCAACTTAGCATTCAACTTTTGGTTGAACGGCCTTTCAACTAATCGCATTCAACAAAGTTGGCCGCCAGCCAACATTTAGCTGTTCCACTTTTTTTTTGTGCAACCCTGCGTTGAGTTGAACGCAAATGTTGAATGCAAAGGTGAGCAATGCAAATACTGCTTAAGTTTAATCGTAAAAGACTTTCTTGTCGTCCAGTCATAGTTGCATCATCGTCTCGCCCTGAAATTTTGAGCCGAGCACATGCATTACAAAGGAGATCTGCACACTTGTCGTTATCGGCTAGTTATCGGCAAATCGTAGAAGATGCAGAAACGGATAAGTACGGAACTGTCGTTTGCTAATCGTTGTGCACGCATTGTTTGTTTACATTTTATGGGGAAAAATTAGTGAAAAAATTAATATTTGCATTAAAATTGCATAAAAATTTGTATTTTTTGCATAAAAGAAGAGAAGAGATATTACTGAAAAATTATGTCTGGAATTGTTGCAGCATAGCCCATATTTAAAAAAATGGCAGATTTTTGTAAATATTTCGCTTAAATATCAATTAAAAAAAAAACAGAAAATATGTACCTGCTCCAAGTGAATTTTTAGACGCCAAAAGAACTGAAATATCACGACCGAGTGTGCGAAAGTGTAGTCGTCATGTAATCGCTGCATCATGATTGTGACGGTGAAGCAACTATGATTGGGCGACGAATGTGCAGAAAGCCTTACGGGGCACTGAAAGTTTAAAGGTCACCTACACAAATAAGGCATTTGGTCAAGCGATCTCTGCATATTCTGCATGTGATTCGGCCTAAAGACACTATTACACTTCCTAGTCGAATGACATGTCATTTCCAAAAGACGAGAGAGCAACATAAGCCCTTTCGAGCTTCCTGAGGGTCTTGAGCCTAGCGTAATATTTTCATTCAAACTAACTTCATCTCCAGAACCATTGCCGCTTTCGATGTTGATTGGAGCTACGCTTTCCACTTGCTTTTCTTGGTCCCTTAAAAATACCAGCTCATTAAAGTGCCACAATGGTGGAATATAAATATCGTCGGCATCGGAACCGGATTTTTGGCTGCATTTAATTTTTTGTTATACACTACGATAGCATGAGCGATTCCCATTTACCGTGAAAACACAATGCCGGCGAACGGCGAGCTCACCACAGCGAAATTTCCGCTGTCAAAATTAGAAAACCCGCCGGTATATGAAATTGAACACAACCAAAGCGAAATGCGAACTTTGCTCGGCGGCTTTTCGTGGCGATAGATTTATTTCTATCGCTCTGCCGGGCGATGGCGGCAGTACATGCCAAAGGTGGCCGTATGTTTTTTTTTGCTTTCAAAGATTTAGAAGAAAACAACATATAACACGAATTATTTGTGTTGGTTGAAAAATACAGTGATCAATTCGTTAAATCTGTCTTAAAATAAAATAATTTATAATAATTCCCTCTCGTAGTATATTTACATTTGTTATAATTTCATTATCTCTAAATACGGTTTCGTTTTGCAAAATATGGGCACCTAAATTATAAGTGTGACGAAATGGTATCAGCTGTTTTCGCTACCGCTCTAAGAGCCGGTTACTCAATGTCTGGTTAACGCTAATCCCCGGTTAAACATAGTTATCGACGTTACCGACTCCCTGTTGTATGCCCTAATTCTGTTAAAGTAGGCGAAATAGCAGGGCGAACGGCGAACGGCGGCATCGCCCAATTCGGCGAACTTCGCCGTTCGCCGGGTATTGTCTTTCAAGCGTTATTTTAGTCTATGTTAGCATTTGGATCGACTTCTTTATACTTTGTTAAAAGAAGGGCATACACCTTTTTTTAGCGACATTATTTTGATAAAGTGCAAGGAAATCCTCCAAAAACGCATTGTTAATAATTGATGCCATTATTTTACCGCCTTATTTTTACTGAAAATAAAATAAATACATTGTTATATACATTATTATTGTTTTGATACTTATATTTTCTTACTATGGCTACTGATGGTTACTTAGCGCAGCTTCTTCCAAAATACCAAAGTAGACCAGGTATGATGAACTTGTGTTCACACGGGTTGTATGGTGTGTCAAACTAGTGAAGAAATCAAAAAATTTTGTAAACCATCCAACATTTGTGTCAAGCGGTTGTTTTAGCGTTTACACGATCGAACATCGATAGCTATCACACCATGTTGTCACACTTGTGGGACCGTGTAAACCCCGCATTTGAGTTTGGTGTTCACACATGTCAGCTGCGCAATTAGCGATACGAAATCAGCTGCTGGATTACCTACAGTGATGGAAAAGTTGGTACAACCGTACATTTATTTAGTTTGAAAGTACACACAATTTTAGGTACATTTGGAACGTAGCTAAATAACTTCTTAGGAAATCAGCTCTTATTTTTATTGACATTTCAATACATTTTCTGTTGCGGCATCTGGTCTAATAGCTTCCCTCCTTTGTGAAGGGGCATACAAATGATACAGAAGGGTGGTCAAAGTAACGCAACTGTGGTTGATTTCGCCAGATAGACGGAAATATTTTAAAACGCCAGATCTGAGAACTGGGAGGAAAGTGATTCACCTTTTCTACGAAGAGAATCTTTTCATAGCCAAAATTTGTTTAATGCGAGTACAGAAGTTGATATTATATCGATGGGAATTGTTACCCTCCTATTTCCTTTATATAGAAATACATATTTAGTTTTTAGGTACATCTATCCACTTATAGGTAAAGTTTTCCGTAAATTAGGTACCCTCCTATTTCCTTTTTATACAAATACATATTTAGTTTTTAGGTACATCTATCCACTTATAGGTAAAGTTTTCCGTAAATTAGGTACAATTGCATTGTTCAATTTTTCATACCTGATGGAATATCAGCTGAAAAAGTGGGCCAGAAACAAACAGTTGATTGCTCCTTGTTCAATAAACATACCTCCAAGTCAAAATTAAACATACCTAGCAGGGTTGCATATAGAATCTGACACAAATTAATCTATAAATTCTCTTTTCAAAAACTGTTCGATTTTTAAAATCGGATGGAAAATAGTCAAGCTATTAATAGATAAGTGCATAAAGTACGAAAATAACGATTTTTTGGTATAAAAAAATGGAGGGTTCAGGAACTATAAGGGACCTATTTTCATGTTGTACTCGACCATACCTACAACCTTAACAAGGTTTTGTTTCGGGTGTATTTCATGACTTTTTTGTATTTAATGATGAGGTCCACTATTGATATGAATTATAATGTGAACAAAAAAAAAAAATTATTGCAAATAATAATTTTTTATAAGGCAAAACTTAGTTACTAACTAATTAATAAATGTGCTTAAAACTAATTTAGCGAACTTATATAAACTGTGTTCTAATAAACTGATATTTAGGAATCTCCCTACGAAATTTTAGCTAGATCCGACGAGATTTACTGAAAATATACTTATTTTTTTATAAAGATGCATTTCAAATCTGCAGTTTCCGGAAAACAAACGAGAGTGTTGAGCGACATCTAAATCTTGTTCAAATAAGTTAAAATTTTAGAAGGAACTTGTCTTCCCTATTATCTTCAAGAATCCGAAAGTTCTCAGTCGAAATTCAAAAAAGTTCCAATTTTGAATCACCCTTGTATACACTCATGTTAAAATGAACAACACTTTTATTTTTTATGAACTATATTTTATTTATATACCAAAATATTGTTAAAAACAAGTCCTCTGGCGTTTTAAAGTATTATCTGTTACTTACATTCATAATTTTGCTTTGAAGAAAAATGTACTGAAAAGTACTGATTTTTTCAGCATGAAAAAGTCTAACGTACTGATTTTGCGCATAAAAAATCTGACAACCCTATCTCCACACTACAAAAACAACAACCACATGATCAATTCTAAATGGTAGCAGAATAGCTGCCCTTGATTTCGGTTGAGTTGCCATATGAAAAAAAGTGGAAAAAGCAAAAACAGTTTGAAAGGCGAACTTATCACAGTTTGTAAGCTTTGTAAGCTGGGGTCGCTGTGTCGAACCCCAGTCAAGATGTCTGATGAGGAGATGTGGTGATCTCCGAAATAGCAGCTATAACTTCTACCATTCATATACTACTGTTGTTTTTCCACAATAATTTTTAAAAATTGTTTAATTTAATTTGAATTATACTAAATAACACAACAATATAGTTATAAATAAACTAAAAAAAATTAGACAAAATCGAGAAATACAATTGATTTAAATTTAATTAAAGTATGTAAGGTAAATTAAATTATAATAAAATAGTTAAAAGTAGAAATCAAATTAATTTAAGTTCTTTATATAATTAATTAAATTGTACAGTAAGGTAAAGAAAAAAATTAAATCAAATAGTAAAATAAAATAATAAGGAAAATCTAATTTATTATAATTAAATTAAGTAAAAAAAAAGTAATAATAAAATTTAATGTTAAGCGCGATCTATTTCAATTCGAGCTTCTCCTCTGATTTGTGGCGTGCGGCTTGATGTTGTTACACAAAGGGGAGGGACCCACAGTTTTACGCCGACTCCGAACGGCGATTGTATTTTTATGAGAAGCTGTTTTCCATGGCAGAAATACATACACTCGGAGCAGTATGCGGACTATACCACTTTTGTAGATCTACCTCCTTTTTTTGCTAAGCTTAAAACCTACCACATTTACAATTTTGTTCATTTTACAATGTGGATGATTTTGACATCCTTAATTTTCTGTTGATTTTGTGTATCATGAATTACACAATTGTGAATACGACATTGGGTCTAATTTTTGCATATTATTTTTTAATTGATTCCGGTTTCTTTTCAACGCGTGCTAAATTTACTAGGTGCTAGGATCAGTGAATTGGTGTAATTCAGCTGCGAAATCAATAGCTTTAGACGGGAGTTCACAAAATGGACCAATTTATGAAAATGGGGCATTCGAACGTGAGGGGTGGGACATTTTAACTCATTTTTGCTCAAACTTTAAGTCATTTCTCTATAACCATTTGTTGGATAAGTTTTAAAGTCTTAACACTTGAAGTCAGATATCACATTATTACGAAACTAATAAAGTATAAAATTAATTATATAATTTTTCATTTTTCATTTCATTTCATTTATTAAACAAATTCATTAGTACAATAAGATCTTAAAGCTCTTTTATAGTACAACAGTAATTATAAAGCACAAACATAAAGCGGCGAAAGGAAAACAATAATTAAAAAAATAAATAAATAAAAGAAAAAGAAAAATGCAACCAATTCTAAGACAAAAAACTAACATTATTACTTAAGTAAAAACACAACGACACAAACGTAAACATGTGTAGATAAATACATACACATATGATAATCCTAGCAGACAGCGCAACTCAGAGTACAAAAGCTTATTGACGAAAGTACGAAAACAACACATTCCTAAAGTTGCCCTGGTTTAAGCTGCAGCGAGTGGCAGGTGGAATAGAATTCCATAAACGCGTGGCGTTGACAAAAAATAGTCTTGCAAAGTTAAGATAGGTACAATTAAGTGACTTATATGGGCAGATTTTGGAAAGGTTAGCTTCTTATACAGATAGCTAGGTAGCTTATCCGACATTACACGGAATAGAAAAATACAATTCCTTGCTTTGAAGTACTCATATATCTTACAGCCCAATAGGCGAGATCTCCAACTAGAAATGGGATCAAATTTACCCAAACCAAATACATATCGTGTTACGTGATTGAAAACTACTTCAATTTTGTGGGCAGATTGCGAACTAAGCTTGCTGTAAATACATTCAGGATAACATATTATTGGCAAAATCAGTTGTATTGCAAGTTTTCTCCTGATGCCGACCGGCGTAAAGGATGCAGACATTCTTAAATTACGTAGAGTGATGAATACTTTGCTAATTACGAAGTTCACGTGATCATCACAGGAAAGACTGGAGTTGATTACACAACCAAGATTCGTCACTTTAGACACAAATCTAAGACATTTATTATTTATATATAGGTTGGGTTTGGCAGAAAAGGCAACGCGACGTTTAGAAATGGGTAACACATAGGATTTATCACTGTTAAGACAAAGCTCATTTTTTAAAGACCAGAGACTGATTGGTCATGAGGTCCTGACAAGTAGAGCTGAATATCGTCTGCATATGCATGCATCTGCACAGACTTGCATGTCCTAAAAATGTCATTTAAGAATAAACTGAATAGTTGCGGTCCCAGTATTGAGCCTTGGGGAACACCAGTACACAGAGGTTTAAGTCTAGAAAATTTGGTACCGACCCTTACACGCTGAGTCCTACCTTCAAGGTAGCTGCTCATCAATCGTACAGCAGACTCCCCAAAGCCAAAATTATTACTTAATTTGATGCAAAGTAGTCTATGGTTCACCGAGTCGAAGGCTTTAGAGAAGTCAAGCAAGCATAACAAAGTTAATTGGTTATTGTCATAAGAAATACGTATATCGTCCAGAATTTTATAAACTGCAGTGGAGCAGTTATGCTTTGCCCTAAACCCAGACTGGAACGGGGAAAGTAAATTAAATTTGTTAATATGCAAGTAAATTTGCTCTGTCATCAGCTTCTTAAAGACTTTAGACAGACAAGGAAGAACACTTATAGGACGAAAATCACAAGCACTACTCGCAGACTTATTTTTAGCAACCGGAATAACGTCGGCGATCTTCCACGCATCGGGGAATGACGAGGTTTTAACACAGTGGTTGATCACATGACTAAGAGTTGGTAAGATTTGTGGCATAATTAGCTTTACAAATTTTATTGNGCAACGCGACGTTTAGAAATGGGTAACACATAGGATTTATCACTGTTAAGACAAAGCTCATTTTTTAAAGACCAGAGACTGATTGGTCATGAGGTCCTGACAAGTAGAGCTGAATATCGTCTGCATATGCATGCATCTGCACAGACTTGCATGTCCTAAAAATGTCATTTAAGAATAAACTGAATAGTTGCGGTCCCAGTATTGAGCCTTGGGGAACACCAGTACACAGAGGTTTAAGTCTAGAAAATTTGGTACCGACCCTTACACGCTGAGTCCTACCTTCAAGGCAGCTGCTCATCAATCGTACAGCAGACTCCCCAAAGCCAAAATTATTACTTAATTTGATGCAAAGTAGTCTATGGTTCACCGAGTCGAAGGCTTTAGAGAAGTCAAGCAAGCATAACAAAGTTAATTGGTTATTGTCATAAGAAATACGTATATCGTCCAGAATTTTATAAACTGCAGTGGAGCAGTTATGCTTTGCCCTAAACCCAGACTGGAACGGGGAAAGTAAATTAAATTTGTTAATATGCAAGTAAATTTGCTCTGTCATCAGCTTCTTAAAGACTTTAGACAGACAAGGAAGAACACTTATAGGACGAAAATCACAAGCACTACTCGCAGACTTATTTTTAGCAACCGGAATAACGTCGGCGATCTTCCACGCATCGGGGAATGACGAGGTTTTAACACAGTGGTTGATCACATGACTAAGAGTTGGTAAGATTTGTGGCATAATTAGCTTTACAAATTTTATTGGTATCCCATCTGCGCCGACCGCGTTTGACCGTATCTTATAAATGCATCTTGCCACATCAAACTCTGATACCACATTGAATTCAAATGACTGACCGACATGCACAACAGGAGACGGAATTATGGGGTTGGAAGCAGGAGCACAAGGTGATACAGAACGACTGACAAATACATCATTAAGCTCTTCAGGGTTAATACAACAATCAGGACTGTCACTAACATGAACACGAAGGTTTTTTAGATTACGCCACAAAACATTATTCGGAAGGCGTGGGTTTAACATTTTACCAAAGAACTTGCGCTTTTCACACTTAATAAGGGCAGTGGTCTTATTTCGTACCGACTTATAGGCTTGCCAGTTGGTATCGGTTCGGCACTTCTTCCAAAAAGAGTACGATTTGTTACGTTTTATAGTCATAGACCGAACGATTTTGTTGAACCAGGGGCACGACGGTGATCGATTAAGAAGAGTGCGTCCTGGAACATGAGCCCTAAACAAGCTTACAACATCTTCATTCAGAAAGCTCATTTACAGAGCTTAGGCTCCAACAACCACTCCAGTCAATGCGGGATAAGTCAGCAGATAGGCTATCAATATTTATTAGACACCCAGAAAAAGGTTTAGTTATAATTGCCAAGATTTGGTTATAGTGACCAAGTGGCATAGTTGGATATGGCGAAATAAATATCTAGTTCACGAAAGTCTGCAATTTACTTGAGACTTCTAGTTAGGACAAATGTATATTTGTTAATAATTACAAAACGACTACCTTGATTGGACAATATTGTTAGTTGAATAAAATCATTGTCGAGCAAATATAAACAATGCTTTGGTTGATACAAGTTTTCAATTAATTTTGTGCTGTAGACGGGAATCAGCTAACCCTTTATTATTTGAAAAAAAATTTCAGTTTGACACAAATAAAAATTTACTCGATGGTTGTTGTGTTTACTTTCTTCTTTTATTTGGATATATTAAGCATAAAAAATAGATACATATTTACATAAATAACTACTAGTGTAAATAATACATATGTATATGGAGGTAAGAATTTCCTAAAAAGAAACGATGAAACAGGAATAGTCGTGCAAAAACCCAGGTCAATATCTGCTGGAAGTGCTGATTTAAGTATACTGCTTTGCTTTTTCCTTGGCTAAATAGACACTTTCAAATTATAATTCTCATGAATTATATATCCACCCGAGAAACCCCGGTTGGCATCTAACTTTATAATTTTAAATAACTATGCGCAACTGGCAAAAATGAAACTGAGACAAACAAGCCTGGGCATGTCATAGCACACACTTTTCTTTCTCTACCTACCCTGCAAAAAATTGTGCGACTAATCTCTAAAGCGAGTATTCCGAGATTACTCTCAATCGGGTACAATTGGGCATTAATTAGTCCCAACTATTCTCATACGGGTACTATTAACGATTTAATGATATGTACGCACTTAGTCAATGAAATTTCATGTGCGGCGTTGGCACACAGAGAGAGTATCGCCTAACAAAACTGAGCACCCCGGTTCGAATCTCAGCTGGCTCAAATTTTTATTTTTATTTTTTAAAAGTGACTAGTCGCTGAAAGTATTCAACTCGGAACCCACTGCGATGGAAAGATCAGGTGGAGAAGGACTTGGCTTCACTTGGCGTTTCCAATTGGCGTCAGTTGGCACAGAGGAGAAACGACTGGCGTGCTTTGCTGAACTCGGCCAAAATCGCTTAGGCGGTTACAGCGCCAAAAAAGAAGAAGAAGAAGAAGAAGACTAGTCGCTGTATACCCATTCGGGTATAAAGGTGAACAATTAGTCTCTTTATAGGACATGCTCGAACAAAAGCGATCAGTTCATTTCATATAAAGAGATCAAAAGTGGTATTAGTCGCATGTTCCTTTGCGATTGCTCCCCGAGTCATTCCGGATTAGTCCAAGTTTTTGCAGGGTAGCGCAGTGATCGACATAATGGTCGGCATACTAGCACATTCAAACGATTCAATAAGTGGGACTGTGTGCATTGCTCAGCTGGCGCTTTTCGCATGTGAAACACACATGTGCTCAGAGAGCGCTCAGCATTATTTAGGGGTGGCTCACAAGCATGAATATATTCCGCTCTCAAACCAAATCGTGGTTGCCTCAACTAAGATTTGGTAACTATGACTAAACCATGTGTTGAAAGAAAGCTCATCTGTATTAGCAGAGCTTAATGACATCCTTTTATGAACCATACGTTAAGTTGAATGGAATTTGTAGAAATATGCTTCAAAAAAATATTTATTAGTATTTACCAAACCCTTCAACTAAATTAACGATTTGGTACAACCTAGATGAATATTAGAAGCTTTAATATATTTAGTTATAATTACCAACCCATTGTAATAGTTCCCAATCCTTGGTCATAGTTCCCAAATATTGTCAAAATTCGGGAACTAAATATCTTTAGTTGTCGAAACTAATCCTTTTTCTCAGTGGACGATAGTGAGGAAAGTTAAGAGGACTATCTGCTACAATATGATCAAAATTGATGTCAAAAGCACAGAAAATTAGATCGTGATCATAAATAAACGATATCTGCTCAAATTTTAACACAGTAGACGGATCAGAAACAACAGTTATTTCCGTATCTTGTAGGTACACAAAGATTTACAATAGATAGACCAACACTAGACACATCATCTAACAAACGGGAGCTATACAAATCACTAAACAACAAATTTACATTAAAATCGCCACAGACAATAATTTCATCATAATCGACAGCTACAGCAGACAACATATTAAAAAACGCATTCACGCTACAACACTTGTTAGGGTTATACACACACGACAAAAGGACCTTTGAAGAAGAATTGGAATTAGATACCTCAACTAGCAAATACTCAGTGGTATTACCAACCGATTGCCAAATTAAGCGAGTTTTTAGATATTTCTTGCAATATATCGCAACTCCACCACCCTTGTCATTTTCGTTGTTGGTGTTTCCGACCGCCGAATCTGGTTTGTCTCCAAACCAAATTTGACAAGGGATGACGGAAAATCGTTCCACATTACATCCACCACCTTCTTATCTAATCTATCAACCCGAACTAGCTTATAATTATTAATGGAAAAGTGTGAATCACTTATACCAGCCCTAAACCACGTCTCCGACACACAAATAACATCAATACTCGAATATTCAAAAGACCTCCTAACAACATCCATCTTCTCATTGTTTAAACTGCGCGCATTAAAATGGACCACATTAAAGCCTTTCTGTCGGCTGCATAAAATGTTCAGTACTGCAAGGCTATTACCATCAACGCTACTTAATTTGTTCGTCATAACAATTACAAAAAGCAAAAAACAATAGCAACTTTAAGATAGTGAAGAAATTACGAAAAACAGAAACAAAAAACCCAAGTTGCGATATCATTACAAAATATAAAGTACAACAAAAAACATTTGAAAATATATGCATAACAATATATCTAACGAAACGGCAGCAGGCCATCTTCGCTGATTAACTTTGTTGATGTGCTATTATTATTTTTATTATTGTCATCTCTCACATGCACAAAACCTCTAAACGAAAACACCTTTAGCAGTTTTCCTTCACGGCGCAGTTTTGTGGCCTCTTGCAGTAAACGTCTATTCTCCTTGGTGAGGCTCTCAAAAATATGAAAGCTGCCAGCAATGCCAAGGGGGGAAGGGGGACCGCCGATTTTGTTTTCTTGCGATATTCGCTAAAGGCGCGTAAAGTGCGGTTACGGTCGAGAGGGGAGTGAAATTTAATCACGATCTAAGACAGATATGCGGGCAGACCACGATTGAGAGAAATAGAGGTTGTGCCCATCACGGTACCGCTATTCCCCTCTCAGTGAATTTGACAGAATCGTTGTTTGTATGACGTCACACTTGTGCAACTTGTTTACGTTTTCCTTGAAACATTTTCTCTTCTTCTTCCATTCTTGCTCACGTTTTGGCATTTCTCTCTCGCAATTGCACCAGTGTGACGTTACACAAAAGTTATTCTCAAAAATCCTCTCTGATGGGCGCAATCAAGGCGTGTTTAACAGGTGATAGCAGCACCCTTTTATTTTCCTTCGCCTCACGGCTTCGTATGTCAAATAGCTGCTGTTGATTGGTTGGAGCAGTTGATTGTTTATTGTTTTTTGTTCTCTTTCACATCATTCCTATGAAATTTTTGACAGTCTTCGCCGCAAAAGCAAAAACCAAATACATGTACATTTTGTTGTTGGCGTACCGATACCACCTTATTGAATACGCCTTGGGCGCAAACTTGTATTCTATCATTCTTGCGGGCAGACGACTCAACCACCGTAGCAGTGAGGACAGATATCTCCTCTTCGATTCGCTTTACCAGTTTCTTCTCCACCTCAGCCAGTTTGTCTCAATAAGCGGTCGCAACTGTTCTGTCTGCTGCTGAACTCTCTCCTCAATCTCTTTTAATTTACCAAAAACAGCTGCGAGTGAATTACCTTCGTCGAGCTTAACTGCTTTAGCAGCGGGGAAATCTTTGCTCAGTCGACGCTTGAGGGACGAAGAAGAGGCAGACAATTTATCCGTAGCAGCCGTGGTAGCCGACATCACGATTAACACGCAATTTAATATGAATTTACCGATGAATAAATAAATAATAATTGCACATCGCCAAACTTGAGGTCCAGAAAATATTAGGGACACTGGCCCGCGATTATGTAATTTGATTAAAATTAAATAACAATTGACTGAAACAACACAACAGCTGAAGCGATTATTGAGATTATTGCGAGACGAGCGAGATGAAAGAAAACACGTCCGTTCCGTTCGACTGCTGCTGTAATAATTCCAGAAAATTGACATTTTCCAAAAGTGACGGGTGGGACAACGATGACATGATATCTTAGTTGATGGATTTGTTTCCCAATTTTAGACAAACTATAAATATTCCGTTCAAAAGAGCCTTTCTCGCATTTAGCTAATAGAATGTTAATGTCCATTTTATGCTTTAATGGCATTATCATATTTGAAAATTTAAAAAAAAAACTCCTTAAGCTTGTGGTGACAGTATTTTGGGAAAGGAGGGTCGAGTTTCTATTGACGATGCAAAGTTTGTGAGTAAAATGAGCTCTACTTCTTTCATATGAATATTCATATTATTTAAACGATGGGAAGGAAGCTCTCGCATTTTCAAAGTTAGGTACAAAAAAATTGGCTGTGATAGGTGGGACATCCAATAAGCATTTCTTTGAAAGATGAAAACTTTTCACCATATGTAAATCTTTCTTTGTACTAACACAGCACTGTACGAAAGTCCATAAGGTGTACTTTCTCTTTAGATATTTATCACTTGCATTGTCAACTTAAATACACGATCATTGCCTTGACAACTTGATGAGAAAATATATAACAAATAAAAATAGAGAAAATAGTGAAAACTAAATCGACGAAATTCGATCTATGATAGCCTGTGGTATCGTCTTCGCTAAAATGGCCCTAAGGTAAATTTATTAAGCTATTTATGAAATATATTTTAATATTTTAATTATAAATACTTTCAGGAGAAAACCAAACCTTCCAAAACCATTACCGGTGGAAGATAGTCTCGGAGAAAGCTCATTGTTTTTTGACATACCTACGTTTGTAACAGCGAATCGCGTATGTGTTTGTTTTTCTTTGGCGTTAGTAATATATGTACGTATGTATAAAAGTATTGCATGTTTTGTAGACTAATAAAAGACTTAACACTCATATATATTTTATTACATACATACTAGGGCGGAGCATTTTTTTTATTATGCGCGTATAGCAGAGGTGGATTCTAGGTGTAATTCTAAGAAAATTTTCAGAAGAAACCATGGGTCTAAAATCAATTTGGAGTTTGTAAATTGCGTGAATAGGTTTCGAAGCAAATGTCAAAATTTTCGCTGTTGGGCCCTCCCGTGGAAGTTTGAAGAAAAAGATAAGTGCAGAGATGGATTCCTCATACCAAAAAACCCCTCATAGCATATTTTTATACACATTTAAAGCACTACCTTACGACACTACAGCAAAATGCTAGGAAACCTATTTTCGCAATTTGGCAAACTCCAAATTGATTTTTTTCTTATGCGATTGTCTTAGAATTACACATAGAATCCTTTCGTGCTATACGCGTATAGTCGAAAAAATCTCCCATACAAATACTAAGGGGACTAATAAGTGCCAAAAGTCGAGGAGCACGCTTTTTTATCTTTCCGTAAGCACTATGCATTATAGAAATACTCTATAATTTCACATAAGGTCACAATTTATTTCAATGATCAGTTTAGCACGTTATTTGTTGAAAATACATATTTATTTTAAAATTTTTTACAAAAAACAGAACAAATTTTGTTTTATTTAATGGTTTATTTCTAATATTTTTCATAATATAAATACAAAATTCATTTCTTATGCATATATGTGTATATGTACAAAAAGTTATGATTAGGGTAATTCACGATTTATTGTATTTGGTTAGTTGTGAAAATGTTGTTAACTTGGTTTTTGTGGTAAATTAACAAAATTTAGGTTTTGAAATACACATGTACAAATAAACCTGCGGTGTATATCGACATCCATATTGTATTGATAAATATGTACATACATATGTACATATATACATACATTACAATGGGTCACGGAAAAATATTTGTAATTACTCTCTTGGTTTTTCAAAGTTCATGTAATTATTTTAATATCATAACAATTTTCTTCCTTGCCGAGTCATAAAAACAGCCAAAATGGAATTTTGTTAACAACCTTTTTAAAGAGTTATATACACATAAATTTGGCCATTAATGATACCTAAACGATATGTCAACATTAATAAAATACTTGTCTAGTGGTTTTAAAAACCCATAGAGTGTGGTATGAGCATTATATGTATATACATATGTACATCACGATTATAATATTTTGGCGTTAAAGCCAGTGTTGCCAACTTTTGAAATTCAAAAAGCACCAAACCTTGGAAAAAGAGTGTTTTACCGTACTAAAAGCACTAAATCTTTTTTTAATCAAAGTATATTCTTTTTTCATAACAGTTTGTGGTAAACAAAAGGAAAACACTATTACATGTATAAATAAATACCAGGGAGCCGCATGGATACACTCAAATTACATTTTAAGTCACTCGCTTTCTTTTCACATCTGTACACACTCGCACTCATTTATTTCCAAACATAACGTGCGATATCATTGAAAAAACATTGTCGGTTGAGTGAGTAATTCACACTATCAAGTGCTCGATTCAAATAAAAACTGCTTGATTTGAAAAACAAATGCATGGCATAACTGCTGTAATGAAAGTATCAAAGAAAAAACATTTGTAAAGACAATTTTTGTTAATTTTTTTGGTTTCCTAACTGCATATTATAATGCAAAAATATCAACTGATTAAGGGCATCATCATTTGACAAAAGGTGGCATCTTTTGTCAGAAATAACATTTGCAGCAGAAGAAAAAACTCTTTCTGACGATGCGCTAGTTGAAGGAGCCTCGTATTACTCTACGACTGAGTTTATGCAGCAGCGGCATTTCGCATTTGTGTACCTCTCACCAATCAATTATACTGAAGTCCGTATGAAAATATACCTCAATATTTTCATATCGCCGCAGCTCTGCAGTAGCTTTATCAGTTCTGCTCACAAAGGTAGGTTGTTTAAGAAGACCTGAAAAGAGCTCAAAGTTGTCTGAAGGGAACAAAGGTGTATCCGCAATTTGTGGTTCCGTTGTACTGTCAGAATTCTCAGTTAACGTTCTCATAATTTGTAAACATTTCTCTTTTGTGTACATTTGCTCAGATTCGGTAAAGTTCTTGAGCTGTTTTGCTGGCGGGTATAAAAAAAGCACAATTTTGTGCAAATCTGTTAGTTTTCAACAGCAACTGTTTTTAAATAATAAAGCAACTTATTTTTCAAGTCCCTTATAAAGCCGATGTCTTCTGAGGTAACATTGCATTTCTTTTGTAGACTAATTATATAAATGTACGTCAGGTGCATAACTAAATAATTTAGTAAAACTAATATATTTAAAAAAATACTTCATCAATATCCATTTTTTTCAAAATTGTCGTATTCTCTACTAATTGTTTGAAGTCAATGGGTGTCATTCGATTGCTCGACTTGCTTTTCATAACAGCATTTTTCACTCGCTTGACTTGATTTGGAAAGAGTATATCAATGCCATATTTGAAATCAAATGAGTACACTGCAGCTAAACATTGATTTCAAAACTAACTATGAATCTCACTGTTTGTACGGTGTTTCTCACTAACCTAATAGAGTTCACAGCAACGAGTTCATACTGTTTAGATGGAAGTGAGTCAACTCATGCTGTTGTCTGATAAATACCCACTCATGCTTACGAAGTAATACCGAAGTACTGCACATTAAAACTGGTACATCTGGAGAAAAAACAATCGAATCGCAACAAACGAAATTAAATTTTAAAGGGGAAGAGTAATACTTAATGATACCCTAAGTAGAAATGAGCGAAAAAATTTGTTGTTTTATAATATAACTCCAAATATTGCGAAAAACCGTGTTTTTACACTTAGAGGTTAGGATATCTCAAAATTCTGACATGGTAGAGAAATTCTGCAGCCAGTTTTGGATTCAGCACCGAAAAATCTACAAAAACCGATGCACTCAGGTGGCAAAAGGAGATAAAATTTTTCGAACCGTGTAATCAATCAATAATCAAGAAAATAAAGAAATAACTTAACTTATCTGCGTGCTAGCATTTTCAACGCGAATACAATTTTACAAGAACGCAAGAACGTGGGTTTGCAACTTCATCTTTTTATCAATCATGGTTTGCGTTTTAGTGCATTTAAATTTGTAGATTCTTGTAAATTCAGAAATTTTAGTTAAAAAAAAACACTAAAAAGGGCACTAGGCACTAAACCATTTTGTTTGGCGTTTTAATTTTTAAAAAGCACTAAATCTAGTGCTTAAAGCACTAAGTTGGCAACTATGGTTAAAGCTTTTGCTAAGTGTTTGATCAAGCTTCTCCAGTACGGTGCTGCACTCCCCTTTTTAACCGACTTCCAAAAAATGAGGAGGTTATCAGTTCGTCGGCATATTTTTTTTATGTATGTTGTCGGCATATTTTTATTTTTTTGTTATGTATGTTACCGCATAACTTTGGACCACGTTAACCGATTTCGATAATTCTTTTTGCATCGGAAAGGTAGTGTCTCGGAGTGGTCTCATACTAATCTGGTTTAGATCAGATCATTGGATCATGAAAAATGTAACGATACTCCTAAATTTTTATATGAGAATTGAAGTCGGTTTTGTTATTTGCTTAAAAATTACTTGGTTACTCATGCGTTTTACATATGTTATTAGTAGCGGCACATAAAGTGAAATGCATTCAACTTTGTTGATAGTGGTAGTTTAAAAAATTTCCTTTTTTCGAATTTCAGGCAGCAGCCACGCCCACAAAGGCATAAAAATCGAAACATCTTGGAACAAAATCTTCTTAGTTTTTTTTTTTACTTTAATTCCTGAAAGAAAAAAATTAAATGAACAGACGCCACACACATACCAAAGCATCTCGTAGTGGAGATACGAACCAAAATCAATTTAGCTTTATACCTTTCCAACTAGTAGCCGGAACTCCATATATAAGGTATCGTTTGAAAGGTATTGGCCTATAGAATAACAATAAATATGTTGGGTGTACCCACATACCACCTTAAACCGGCTAAAGCAAAAAAAAAACGTTTTTTTGTTTCGCAACACTTTGGCCTAATTTTAAAGAATCCGGTTAATCGTTTATAAAGCTTGAATACATTTTCTGGACACACTCTGCAAGACCTTTCCAACGATGCCTCAAACATGTCGATTGGACGTCTTGTAGTATTACAGTAAATACACCACTCTAATGCATTTACAAATATCGACCGCACACGATATCAATGCCATCATGACCCACATAAGTCATAATGAACTCAGCGGGAATTCAACACCAAACGTTCAAAGGCACAGTTCAGCTTACACTTGCCAATTGCATTACTCAAGACAGGCACACTGACCAACTCACGTGACGATCAGCTTAACAGATCGTCAGCGTCAGTTTGGCAGTGCGACTGCCAAAATAACTATGACACATACGCTGAGTTAGCATAACATATGCACATTTGTGGTTTGTAAGTATTAGTGTAAATTAGGGTAAGAAATCTTGTATAAAAGAAAGTAATTTCGAATAAAGAAATCAATTCTAGTTGCACGCTACATATAAGCGTTTCATTCTTTTCATGGCGATCCTGCCTTAATCTGCGAGAAAAAAAATAAATATAAAATTTTAAATCGTTTTCGTGATGAAGCGAAAGTGCGCGCGTTATTAGACAGTTAAATTACGCTTTACCACAATGGCTTGATGGAAGAAAATGTTAAGTGTTTTGATGATTGCGTTTTCCGGGTACGAAGTCGGAGAAAGAAACAAATATAAATGCTGTAGAAAAATATACAGAACAGACACATTTCGAGGATGTGTACAAACAATTGGGAAGAAAATACAAGGAAAGTGAACAAAAGACAGAGAAGTGGCAAATCGTTGCACTCGTAATAATTGTTATAGCCTTAATCGCGGTGTATGTTGCAGTAAAAAATACAATGAAGCGGTCAATGACAAACCGCATCTAAAAAAAAAAAAAAAAAAAAAATAAGCTTTTAAATCATCTCTAACTAAAATATATATGAAAAAGAAGAAGTGCCTATCTCCGAGGCGCCGACGCCCTCACATTTCTGGGAGTGAGGACAGCTTTAAACTTCGCATCATCAACAGCAGCCAGCAAGCAACAATCAAATCAGCAACACTCTACAAATCGAATAGAAAGCTAAGTTAATAAATTTAATTTATGTACTCATTTATTTTTTTACCTTTTATTCAATTTATGCAACATAAAATCAACATCAGTGTAAAAATTTAATACTTATTTGACATTCCATTACTACAAACGGATTTAAATCAATTTTGCAATATTTTTTTTTAATAATTAGTAAAATTCCTAAACCTAAACCATTTTAAATACAGCATCGAAGCTAATATCAGACTTCGATGGTAGATTCGAAAATTTACAGAGATTCTTAGATGCAATTCTATTAAAAAATTATATAAAGAATAAATTGAGACAATTGAACATGGTACAACAACGCGTCTAAACAAAAAATTCGATATTCCAAGAAATGAACCAATGGCAAGAAATATACGACGCATTATCTGAAGAAAAAACAAAAGCTAGTAAGTCGTACAAATAATAATAATAATAGATTGGCGCTTACACATATGTTAGTGTTTGGCCGAGCTTCTCCTCCGATTTGTGGCGTGCGCCTACAGTTTTACGCCGACTCCGAACGGCGATTGTATTTTTATGAGAAGCTGTTTTTCATGGCAGAAATACACTCGGAGGTTTGCCATTGCCTGTCGAGGGACGACCGCTGTTAAGAAAAACCTTTTTCTAAATTTTTTGCGATGTTGCTTTGACCAGGGCTTGAATCCAGGTGCTGGTGAGTGAAAGCGCGCACTGCTTACCACTACACCACAGCGGCCGACAAATGCATAAATAAAAATGCTACTATAAAAATAGAAACAGTAGTAAAGCATTTGAACATAATTTTAGAAGCTCTAAAAAGAATAAGACAGGTGATCAATACAACAGACCGTATACTTACCAAAGAACACCAGAAAGAAGTCCGCCAATTTTTCTTCGCCGTACGAGATAAGTTGGTATCTTCTTTAGCTAGACACAATATAGAAGTAACAATACCAACCACAGTATAGGAAAAACTCCAGATCGATTTCAATTGAATTTTATCAGAACGTGCTCAGAGCCCGATTCCATCACCTTCCTTGAGCCAAACTCCATCAGTGGAAGAAAATAAACCGTTAGACATCCCAATCATAAACGTCACAATGGTGCAAACTGTAGTCGAATTTATTAAAACTGCTTCATCAGTGCTACCAGAGTTTGATGGTAAGCCGGAGAACTTACACAGTTTCCTAGACGCCCCTGATATACTTGATCAAATCAAAGATGATCACGAAGCCTTAGCGATAACAATGATAAAAACCAAGCGAAAAGGCACGGCAAGGAATTTTATCAGTACCGAAAACATAATAGAACAGATAAAAACAAAATTAAAAAACGCAATAAAGGGTGAATCAGTAGAAGTTTTAACCGCTAAACTCCTGAACATCCAACAACGTAGCAAAACTGCTAATCAATACACAGCAGAAATAGAAAAAATTACTAGGTCATTGGAAGGAGCATATATCTCGGATGGACTCAACCCAGACTTAGCAACGAGATATTCAACCCAAGCAGCAGTCAAAGCAATGTGTAAAAACTGCTCCAATGACAAGGTCAAAATGATAATGCAA